>NC_052625.1:157319418-157620793 GCF_016161935.1 Mauremys reevesii
AACACAAAGTTTTGGGCCCAGTTTGGCATGTATGAAAAGCACATTCAATATATTAAAAAAACAAACAAACAAAAACACCACACACTATGGTAGGTTTGAAATATGCCCCTTGCATCAGAAGAATAATATTCTTATCCCAAACAGTCATTCAGGAAGCTACAGTTTATACTACAATTCTTAGAAAATAAGCTCATTTGCCAAAAATATTGTTGTTCCTCTGATTAAATGGTATTTGGCATTAAACACAGGACTACATGAGAAAGTGGACTGCACGTCTGCACAGAGGGGAAATAAGTCCCATAATTATGCTCCAACACAGCATCCATGAAGAGGTGGGGAGTGGATGGAGCCTTAGTTCTACCCTCAACAAGCTGACAAGCATGACTGGGCTGGCAGGGTGGGTGGATTAGTAATTTGCTGCTGGCATGGCTCTGAACTATTGGGCTCTTTCTGCTGCTGAAAAGAGAACTCTTTTTCTGAAGAGGAGAGCTGAAAATTACTTTTATGAGGACTGGTGCCAAACAGAGATTTGAGGAATCTCTGTCAATGATTGAATTAAAATATATAACTAATGATACATAAAACAATGTAATTGATGATTATGGCTAGATTTGGAATAATTTGATTTTTTATTAGTAAATCTCAGTAAATGTTGATTTCACTGAACACACACAAACTGACAAAATATTTCCATCAATAACAATCTAAATGTATAGATAGGAAATATTTAAAAAATGCTGCTTGAGATCTAATTAGAGTTGTATTTAAGGATGTTTTCTTTGTATATTTTGTCATATGATGTTGACAATTTATGCTTTAGTGGTTATAAAGGTTTAACTTTTTTATATCTCAATGTCTACTGTAATTAAATGATTATTGTCCGCCTTCCCATTTTCTCCCTCCCCCCTTTGTAATTCCCACAACTGTGAAAATTAAAAACAAATAAAATGCTTAAATAAACACTGATATTATCTGTGGAAATTATAAAATTATAAAATCAAATTCTGCCAAGCCTGCATATGATCAAGTACATCAATATATTATTAAGGTTAAGACATAAATCATTAAAAGCAAGAACAAATACAGAAGTGAGTCCCAAACTGTAACTTTTCAAAAAGTACAGTATGTGACCCAGCTGGAGAAGGATAAAGATTAAGAGGGTTGGATATTTATCTGGCGCTTATCTTGGACAGTAAATTGAGCTGGAAAGTTAGTGAGATCAAGCTTGCTTTGGAGATTTCCAGTGCTACTGGATTTCAGATAGGTTAGAAATTAATGTGAGAATAGCCCTTCTTGCAGTACTGATAATGATCTTAAATAAAGCCTTTTATCCCAAAATACTTTACAAACTTCACTAACTGCAATATCAACTCATTTCACCCAATACTGAGAGGTAGCCCACCTGAGAGGTGAAACACAGCAAATGTTTAACGTCACACAACACAACTATACAACAGTTTAGAGTAGTTTATGTCACTTCCTTAGCTGATGTAAATCTCATAGCTCCATTAATTTAAATGGTGTTTCTAGATGGAATAAAGCTGTCCCTCTAGTTTACCTTTATTTAAGAGACCCTGACTCAGATCCTCACAGAATATAGTGCCAATTTACTTACGAACTATCTTGCTTTAGTAGATTTGTGTGTCTTTCAAGAGCCTTGCCATCATTTTTATGTCTTAATTAAAGATAGTCTGAGTTATTGTTCCTCATGTACATTAGAAGCTCATAAGCCCTATACACACTTTCAGAAAATTTCCTTTTTTATGACCACTACCAACTGCAGTAGCTCTCAAATGACCAACATCTCCCCAAGACTGACCTTTTCCTCTGAAAGGCTTCTGCACTCATGTGCTTCATGGCCTTCATAGTTTTAACTTTAAGAAATACACTTTCATTCTTGTGTTCAACAGAAATGGCCAAAAGGTCTTTAACTGACCCTTAAAGAATTAGATACCTGAGGACTTTGTTGATAGTATTCTGCTTTTCTGTCTATTTCCTCATTTTAATATTATTCTGTCTTGAGGCCAGACAGTAATATCTTCCTGATCACTGAGCATATACAAGTAGGTAGGGAATTCAAGCAGTGGACGATGGGAGAAATGGGAGGACATTAAGATGACAAAAGAAGAAAGGACAGATGGTAATGGAAGTTATATGTAAGGAAGGGCCCAACAAAACACGGACATGGGAACAATAGGTGGATGGGAATAAATGCAAAATATAGGTCAGGAGAGAAGAAGTAGATGAGAAGGGCAGAGAACAGAAGGAATGAGAGGAAGAGAACAGAAGGCAAAGAGAAAGGTGTAGAATACTGAAAAGTTGTTGCTATGTAATGGAAGCGGAGCAAAGGGTAAGTTAAGGGGGGAAAAAAGGATTAGCTTCTATTTCTGAAGACTTAATTTTCAGTTAGAATTTTTTTAAAGAATTCCCAGATTAGAACAATTTAGGTTCTTCCATCCATTTGAGCAAAGAGGGAATTTCTGCATGCTTGCTTAAAATATTCTTTTTTCACATATAAAGATCTTCAAATGGTTACACCTAATTGGTAAGATGTAAGTAAACGTTTATCATTAAGAGATACCAGAAAATGTTTAAGTGTATTTTTGTTTTAAAGAATATGAAGATAGAACCAGTCTGGATATTCAGTGCTCATAGTAATTGCAATTGTGCTGACTCAAAAGGATTTCTGATTGAAAGGGTTTATAATCCAGTGGCAGGGTTATATTTTACTCTTTAATCTTATTAACCCTTAGATCAGTAGCAATGAGTGTTCTGCATAGCTCCCTCTCCCAGTGTTGTCTTGCTCCCTCATTCTCCAGAACAAATTCTGTCTCCTGCTTCATGCCTGTCCCACATTTCTGCCAGCCAAACTTCCTTGGATAAAGCAATGCTCAATTCATGGACAGTTCTCCCCTGTCCTAATCTCATGACCAGATGCACTCAGCCTTGTGTCCCAAAACCCTGTGTGACAGAAGGCTGGGATTGTGGGCCAGAGATTGTGAATAATTCCATGAGGGAGGGGAACCATAGCCCTTCAGGAACCTATAGTTTATCAACTCAGTATCCTGTCTTCTGACAGTGGCCAGTGCCTGCTGCTTCAGAAGGAATGAAAAGAACAGGCAGTGACTGAGTGGTCCATCACTTGTTGTCCACTCCTAGCTCTAAAGGCTAGGGACACCAGAGCATGGGGTTGCATTGCTGACCATCTTGTCTAGTCATTGATGGACCTATTCTCCAAGAACGTATCCAATTCTCTTTTGAACCCTGTAATACTTTTGGTCTTAAGAACAACCCCATGGCAATTAATTCCACACGCTGACTGTGTGTTGTGTGAAGTACTTCCTTTTCTTTGTTTTAAACCTGCTGCCATTCGGTGACTACTGGTTCTTGTGTTATGTGAAAGAGTAAGGAGATCTGATGTGGCAGGGGAAAAAAAGAACTCCCATAAATAGTTCCTGAAGTTAAATCAGAAATTATAGGTTGAAGATACAGTATTAGGTTTATGGATTAAATGAAGCTTCTGCTTTGGGGGAGAATCCATTTCTGGCTGCAGTGATGTATAAGCCAGGGTCTGAATGAGCTCTCATCTGACATCTAGTGATGAACTGAGGGCAATGACTTCAGGAGCAGACTGTATTTGCATAGATACACCTCACACCTACTCTACTTAGCTGTTTAGCAAATGGAGCTGCTTTGCTAAAGTGAACAGTTTTGTCTGGTTCTATGTTTAGATTCACTTTAGTTTTCAATGCCTTGGTAATGAATGTTTTATACTCCATTGCATCTGAATCTTCTGCCACATAAGTTATCACTCTAACACAGGGTTAATTAACAAACTCCAGCTTTATTGTGGCTGCTTACAACATGGTTTCTTCAGCTCCTGGCTTCTGAGCTGGTTTCCCTGGTGGTGTTGCTTCCAAACATTTTTCCCTAGGAAACAGTATGCTACATGAAGGTGTCAGCAATAACTTTCATATTGTTACTTCCCTTCTCTTTTAAAGAAAACTGTCAAATACTTAGCAATACCTGTTATAATCTAACACATTCACTTCAGATCTGATGGTTCTTGAAGTTACTGAGTTCAGCACCTTATCAGTTTGTCTAGCTATATACCTGTACCTCTAGTATGGTATGGTTCACTGGCGCTTCCCTGATGCTGTCTTCCTCCAGTCTTGTCAGCCACAGTCTCTAGACTTGGTTTTGCTGGAGTCTTCATCAAAAGGCCCTCTTCCTCCTGTTGTCCACATCTAACAAATCTGGCTTGGGATTCTCCTGCTGTAGAAGCCTAAGATGTGTGTTGTCCATACTGTCCTCAGAGGTTTCTTTGATTTTCCTGAGCAGTGTACAGTTTCATTTAACTACCTGTCCATTGTCCATTTGTACTTGACATGATCTTTTGTTTCCTGGTTGTATCACTGTAGCTTTTTGCCAGAACTTACCCTGTTTTGTTAATGATTGTATATGTACTTTATCACCTGGCTCCAGATCTGGCAGGATTTTTACTGATTCATTGTAATAAAATGCTTGTCTCTTTCACTGGTTTCTTGGTAGTTCATCAAGTGGAGCACCCGAGTACCCAAGTTCTGACAGCCTTCTGCTTGTTGACAAGAGTGTTTTTGTTCTCCAGCTCATCAACTTTTGGGCCGAACTAGAATTTAGGCCTTGTGAGGGAGTATTCCTGTGATCTAGTAGTGCTAAGTATGGGCCAGCCTTTGCAGTTTTTGTTTTTTTTCTACAGTTTCTTAGCAGTTTGTACAGCTAATTCTACTTTGCCATTCGTTTCAGGATTTCTGAACTTCCAGAAATGGGTGTGTTATCAGAACACATGATATCTAGTATCCCATACCATGCAAAGTGTGCTTTTATTTTCGGTATGACTATTCTAAATTTTGTATCTAGTAAATAGTCTATCTCCCAGGAATTGGAAACATAATTTACATTGATCATGTATCCTGTGTCTTCAAAGGTAAACAAATCCACTCCCACCTTTGCCTATGGTCTTTCTGGAACTTTGCGTTGCCACAGGATCTCTTTCGATTGACAGTCTTCCCAGAATCTGCACGTCACACTTTTCCATGAACATGCATAATTACTCATTTATTCCTGGCCAGTATATGATGTCTCTGGCTCTCCTTAACCAACCTTCAACTCCCAGATGTGACTAATGAACTTTGTTCATAATCTGATTCTTAAAAGCTACTGGAATAACTTGTCTTTCTCCCCAAAATATGGCATTCTGTAAACACGACTCATCTCTTATCTGAAAGAATGGTGTTATTTCTTTAGGTACTTGGTCTTTTATCACTGGTTATACTTGTAGGATCATGAGTATCAATGTCTGCAGCATTCTGTCCTACTCTTTACCTCTCTGTATCTCTCCCAGCCTTTCTTCTGAGATAAGTAAGTACTGTACCATATTTATTGTCTCCACCTCAGCCTCTACATATCCCTCTTTGCTGTATCTTGGCAGGTAGGAATGGCTCAAGGTGTCCGCCAACACCAAGCCCAGTATTTGATCTGTACACCATACCTCTGCCGTTGCATCATCATCCACTATTACTGCTTTTCCACGCTAAGTAATGGTTTTCTCCAAATGATTTTGAGAAATGTATGGTCAGTGCAACTGTAGGTGTCATGGTGACATTTTTCCATTTCAGAGAGTATTGCTAACAACTGTTTTTGTTGTTGTTGTTTTGTTTTTCAATTTGAACATAGGTCTTCTCTGTCATGGACAATGCTCTGCTTGTGACAAAAGAACATAAGAGTTGCCATACTGGGTCAGACCAAAGGTCCATCTAGCCCAGTATCCTGTCTTCTGACAGTGGCCAATGCCAGGTACCCCAGAGGGAATGAACAGAACAGTAACCATCAAGTGATTCATCCCCTGTCACCCATTCCCAGCTTCTGGCAAACAGAGGCTAGGGACACCATCCTGGCTAGTAGCCACTGATGAACATAGCCTACATGGACTTATCTAATTCTTTTTTGAACACTGTTATAGTTTTGGCCTTCACAACATCCTCTGGCAAAGAGTTCCACAGACTGCCTGAGTATTGTGTGAAAAAATACTTCCTTTTGTTTGTTTTAAACCTGTTGCCTATTCATTTCATTTGATGACCCCTAATTATTTTGTTATGAGAAGGAGTAAATAACACTTTCTTATTTACTTTCTCCACACCAGTCATGATTTTACAAACTTCAATCCTATCCCCTCTTAAACATCTCTTTTCTAAGATGAAAAGTCTCTATCTTATTAATTTCTACTTATACAGAAGCCGTTCCACACCCCTAATAATTTTTGTTGCCCTTTTCTGAACCTATTTCAACATATCTTTTTTGAGATGGGGTGATCACATCTGCACACAGTATTCAAGATGTGGGCGTACCATGGATTTATATAGAGGCAACATGATATTTTCTGTCTTATTATCTATCCCTTTCTTAATGATTCCCAACATTCTGTTTGATTTTTTTGACTGCCGGCACATTGAGTGGATGTTTTCAGAGAACTATCCACAACAACTCCAAGATCTCTTTCTTGAATGGATAGTTGGGATTATGTTTTCTAATGTGCATTACTATTCACTTATCGATATTGAATTTCATCTGCCATTTTGTTGCCCAGTCACCCAGTTTTGAGAGATCCTTTTGTTGTTCTTCACAGTCTGCCTGGGACTTAACTATCTTGAGCAGTTTTGTATCATCTGCAAATTTTGCCACCTCACTGTTTGCCCCCTTTCCAGATCATTTATGAATATGTTGAATAGGACTGGGCCCAATAGAGATCCCTGGGGGATGCCACTATTGACCTCTCTCCATTCTGAAAACTGACCATTTATACCTACCCTTTGTTTCCTATCTTTTAACCAGTTACTGATCCATTAGAGGACCTTCCCTCTTCTCCCATGATAGCTTACTTAGCTTAAGAGCCTTTGGTGAGAGACCTTATCAAAGGTTTTCTGAAAATCTAAGTACACTATAAGTGACCTCAATAGATTGTCCCCCTTGCAGAATGGAATGTTCTGCAACTGTACTTTCATCAGGTTTATGTCTTGGGCAGCCTTGCTGTCAAACAGTGGTACAGCTGTCTCATCATCATTAAAGTGGTATGGTTGTACATTGTTAACAGCTGGTTAGTCTCTTCCAACCGTATGTCTGGGTTCAGCAGACTGACTTGGATAATGTTACAACTTGCGCCACAATCTAAGTGAAATCGTATTACTTTCTTCCCAAGTAACATGGCTGCATACTGCTAATATTGGTGCTTACTCGGGTCTTTTTATTTTCTTGACCATTTGTTCAGTCACCTACACAATGTCCTCATATTCACTATTTGTCTCTTCAGTTGCTGTGTGTACCTTGGATTTGTTTTTCTTCTCTCTGGACACGCACTTGGCTACAAAATGATTAAATTTGTCACAGATATGACATTTTTCCTTTAAGCTGGGCACTTCTCTTTCTTTCTTACATGTTTTCTCCCACAACACTTGCATGTGTGTGTACCATTCTCATCTACTAATGTTGTATCTGGTTTTGATTTCTCTTTCTTATGTATTGAATGGGCAATTTCTGATGACTGCCCTTCCACGATTTTAATCCTCTCTTTGGATAGCTCTGCAGCCCTGCATATTGCCAAGCTTTTCCACAAAGTTAAGGCAGCTTCCGTCAGCAACCGCTCTTGTATTTGCGAATCTCAAATCCCACACACTATCCAGTCTGTTATCAATGAATATTTAATATTTCTAAAATTGCAACTGGCTGCTAACACTTTTAAATCGGTGCTGTAGTCATCTATACCCTCTCCAGCTGCTTGATCCCGAATAAAGAAATATCTTTCCACTGTTTCATTCTT
The DNA here is from genome assembly GCF_016161935.1 of Mauremys reevesii. NCBI lineage: Eukaryota > Metazoa > Chordata > Testudines > Geoemydidae > Mauremys > Mauremys reevesii. The sequence goes on from NC_052625.1 coordinate 157,327,271, forward strand.
CCTGGGGTTACAGGGAGTATCAAAGTAGCCCCACTATTGCTTCTTAGATGAGTTGAGTTTAGGAAATTTCTGCATACAGAGTCTCACTTATCTCTCTTCCCCTTTCTCCAGTCAGGTAACAAAACAGCTTTATTTTCAAAGCATCCTCTTTATCTGTCCTAACAATATCTACACAGAGGTTGTATTTCTCTTTCCAGTTCTTCCAAGCCTGAGTTAAATTCTTAGCTTGCAGGTTTAAAGTCCCTGGAGGCTCAGGCCCTCTGTTATCAGCCTTCCCTTGTAAAACAAACTGTACTCCCAGAAGTATTCTGCTGTTTGCAGTGCAGCTATGAGTGGTCTCTCCTTTTGTCTAGGACTTAATTACCACTGCAACCATGATTTATGCTTTATAGTGTCTGGATCTTCTTCCATATAAAATCTCATTCTGACACAGGGTTAATTAACAAACTCCAGCTCTATTGTGGCTGCTTACAACATGGCTTCTTCAGCCTCATGACTTCTCAGCCAATTCCACAGGAGGTGTTTCTTCCAAACAGTTTCCCCCAGGAAAGAATATGCTGCCTGAATGTGTCTGCTAGCAATTTGATATTGGCTCAATAAAATGTTGTTATCCTTATTGTATGAATAAAGGGCATCCGAACTGTGCTTAGCAGGCCCTGATTGTGGGGGCTCACTCTAAACTGAACCTAACTTGCTAAATAGGGGGTAGGGATGCCTAATAGCGCAAGTGAAAGGGGGTGGGAACAGGTGTTCCTACCGGATGGTGTGGACTCTGCCTAAAGCCCACAGCATCTTTTCTAAAGATTTGATTCTCTTTTCTCCAGTGTTTAAAGGCAGAAATTATTGGATTCAATTGATAATCTTTGTTTCTGTTCAGTCATTCCAAGAGCTGAAGTCATTGATGAGCAGGCCTAGGGGCTAAGCCATAGTTCTGGTGTGGGGACAGAGTTGCAATAAAAAAACTGTGAAGAGGCAACAGCTGAGGGGTTCCCTACTGTCCAGGGAAATTACTAATAGCTGAGTTCTGTTGTGGACCGTCAGAATGTAGGATTGCAGACATGACAGTGAGTGGCAAGCAGCAGCAGTGATAACAGCAGCAGAACTGAGCAGAAGCAGAGATTGCAGAAAGTGGCAAGCAGCAGCAGCAGAGATAGCAGCAAGAACAGCAGAGCATAGCGGACAGAGCAAAATTCAGTGGCACACAAGGAAAAAGATAACAGCAGTGAGTCAGTTGCAGCAGCAGGAGCAGGAGCAGCAGAGACATTGCTCATTGTGCTCCCCCTCCAGTAGGGGAGGTGAACCCATGCACTTCTGAACTTTGGGTCCTTGCTGACCAAGGATAACCGGCTATAGTGGGGAAGGGAAAGGGGAGTGGGGTGTTAAATGGACACTTCTTTGTTGAAATTTCAAGTTGGGAAATGAGGCAAAGGACATTGCCCAACATAATGTGGGGTGGGTACTTGCTTATGGTTACAGTTTTCAAAGCATAGTTGTGGTGTTTTCCCAAATTAATGCATTCCATTTTAATACATTTTCTTCTATTATACAGAGACTCAGTGCTTGTCAGTAGGGAAGTATTGCCTCCTAGAGCCAACAGGAGTGGTGTTTAGTTTTCCCGGGGGGGGTGGGGGTGGGAAGAGGGGCGCTCCAGCAGGGTCTGTTTTGCATTGCTAAGAGAAACCCCTAAGTATTGAATTCACCCCTTGTTGTTGCAGACTCCACCTGGCAGAACAGTTACAGATGCATTAGATTGGAACAGATATACAATTTAAGACATAACATTTGTTTTTCAAAGTAGATGCATTAAACCTACTCTTTTGCAGTATCAAAAATACCGTTTCCCCAGACTTCATGGTAAACTAAAGTTTGTCCAAAATTTTAAATCATTATAATCTGCACACCTGGAAATGGAAACTTCAAAGTAACTATCACTCTGAAATTATCATTTTAAAGCTAACAAAAGGACATTTTCCAAATAATTTTTAATGTTGCAGATCATACTACTTGAAATTGTAGTATGTGAAAAAGATGTTCAGCATACATTTAATCCATTTCTGATAAAAAATTCCAAATGTTTAATATAAAGATATGCCATATCATTTATTCTAAGAACAATTTAGAAATAAATTCTGAGAAGTTATAATGATATGTGTGCTCTAGGTTTCCTTTTACAGATTTCTTTGATCATTTTTTTAAATGATAAGATACATGACATTTTGAACAACTTGTACAATCTAAAATCCATCTTTCTTTTTGTATTTAGGAATTTGTAACCCATATGTAATTTTTCAGATAAATAAGCTACTTATCTTGATAGATAAAATAATAGTTAAAGTTTGCTTAAATTTACAGCTCAATGTAAAACTCATGCAAACAGGTTTCTTAGAACTAGATGGAAACCACCCACAAATTCATATAGCTAATAATGGGATTTAATATTAAAATAAAAATCTGCAATACATTCTGTTTGTTTATTTCAAAGTATTCATTAATTTATTTTTGATTTGTTTTGTTCACACTGTTGGGACAAATACTTCCTTTACTATGAAACCTGTAAGAGAAAGCAGTCAATATATCTGAAAAAAGAAAATTTTAATCTAATATTTTCAAGGTCTCAGGTGTTCAAACTGAAGAAAAATCATACTTCTGTGAGAGAGCGCTACTTTTTTTTGGGTGGTTAAATTATGTGTCATTTAACCTTCAAAGTTGTCAACTGTTCTAATGGAAATGTCACCTGTGTTGTGAGTTCAGCAGGTCTCCCAGTGCTGCTGCTGCTGAAATTATACAAACATGAGACACATATCTCATAAGGACATTTAGAATAGTTGGACAAGAAAAGGTCATTTGGCCCAGCATGCCTGTACCCTTTAAATTTAGCTCAATTTCACATCCCTGTTCAATATTAAAGAACTGAAAATGAATATTCTCATTAGAGCTCTGCAAAATATTTGACTTTAATTTCAAGCCCAGAAAATTTGTCCTTTGGTGAGTTCAAGGAGCTTCCATAAAACACTTTTTGTTAGGGAGGTACATTTGTGTGTGTGCATGAAATTTTGTTATGGTCAAGCACAAAATATTTCATTTTGGTTTATGTTTGTCTGCAAAAATTTAATTGCAGGTTTTTGTGCTACATTTTGATTCTCAGACTAGGTTGGCTGGGTTTCATTGCATGGCATTTATTTAGGCTACCTGAATGGCTAGGCCTACCCCATATGATCAGAAAAGGGCAGGAGAACATGTGTTTTTATTTGTTTGTTTTTTTCAGGCTTGTGTAAGTGGTTTCAAGGAGGAGACCCTCTGTCCCCATTATGCCAGAGTTGGGAGTGGGCCTATTATCCACCGAAGACTTTGTACCAGGATAGCAAGCAACTAACTAGACATCTTCCTCAGAAACACAACACAAGGTTGAGCACTTGTGTGGAAAGGGAAACTTGAGATAAGGTCAGTAACAGTTCCTGCTGGGGAAGAGGGACTGTGTGGTGATGGAGGATCAGGGGAGCAAGTAGGGTCCACCACATTTTTAGATAGTTCTGATAAGCACCAACATTTTTGGATATTTATCCAGACTGAACTCCAAAGGCATGATTCTCCCTTGTGTCTAAGCTCCTTATAGAGCAGGTGAGGGGTGTGGGGGCTGTCAGGTAACTAGTTAGAACAGTCCAGGAGCTCCTCTAACTTTTACAAGTTAAGAATCAGTGTAGAGCAGCAGATGTCCACCATATCTCTGCCTACCCTCTTCCTCCAGCATGCCCTCTCTGCTGTGAGTAGAATGTGGCTGACATGGCAGCTAGCTCTGCAAGCTTTATACCTGTGGAGAAATCCACTCACCATGGGAGATTCTCCAGTGGCCATTCACAACCAGACTCCAGAGTGTGGCTGAAACCAAGAATCTAACCCTGAACCTTTTGAAATCCCCTAATCATTAGTCATATATGCATGTTTTCATTGCTCAGGCTTGTTCAGTATGTGCTGTGTTATATAGTTTTGCTATGATGTGGTGAATGATGGTTTAGTGAGGCAGAGTGGCCTCACTCCAGTATGGAGGGAGTTAACTCCCTCAGTGGGCCCAACTAAGCCCACCCCACTCCGCTCGCACGAATTGCAGCCGCGGGGTATGAAGTATAATAGGATGTATGCAGCTTAGTTGTGGCTGGACCAAGGAAGGAGGCAGATGTCCCTCCCAGAGAGCCAAGCCCTCAGTGGAGTCCAGGATGGGACACAAGGAAGAAAGGCAACCTAGTGTCCCAGGTGACAGAAGATCCTGGGAAGATGCTGCAAGTGTGAGAGTCGGAGGCCAGCAATAACACAGTGGCACCAGCAGAAACCTGTAGGTAGTAACCCAGGGAAACAAAATGTTGGTCAGGTTGTGCTGCCAGGACATGAGGCACATATTTCCCCCCTGACCCTGTGTCTCTCCTAGGGCCTTGCTCTGGGACTTGGTGGAAAAAGATGGGCCCAGATCCCCTGATCACAGACCTATACCTGAGGCTGGATGCGTACTAACCTTTAGGCTAGAGCAGGGGTGGGCAAACTTTTTGGCCCGAGGGCCACATTGGGGTTGCAAAACTGTATGGAGGGCTAGGTAGAGAAGGCTGTGCCTTCCCAAACAGTCTGGCCTCCACCCTCTATCCACCCCCTCCCACTTCCTGCCCCCTGACTGCCCCCCTCAGAACCTCCGACCCATCCAACGCCCCCCCGCTCCTTGTCTCCTGACCGCCGCCTCCAGAGATCCCGACCCTAACAGTGGGGTCCCCTATCCAACCCCTCTTTTCCCAGTCCCCTGACTGCCCTGACCCCTATCCATAACTCCAGCCCCTGATAGGCTCCCCAGCACCCCACATCTATCCAACCCCTGTTCCCCGTCCCCTGACCACCACCCCAACCTCCACCCCATCCAACTGCTCCCTGCCCCTTATCCAACCCCCCCGATCCCTGTCTCCTGACCGTCCCCTGGGACCCCCACCCCTTTTCCTACCCCTGGCCTCCTTACCATGCCGCTCATAGCAGCATGTCTGGCAGCTGCGCCACCCGGCTGGAGCTAGACCCACTGCCACTCTGCTTCACAGGAGCACGCAACCCCGCTGGCCAGAGCACTGCCCGTGCGGCTGCGGTGAGGGAGAGCGGGGGAGGGGACGGGGCTAGCCTCCCAGGCTGGGAGCTCAAGGGCCGGGCAGGATGGTCCCGTGGGCTGGATGTGGCCTGCGGGCCATAGTTTGCCCACCTCTGGGCTAGAGGGCCAGAGCCATAGACTGTTGCTGTTTGCCCCAGCCAGAAGGATGAGGGTCATAGGCTGTTTAAGTGCTTAGCCCACACCCAAAGGGCTAGGTCCATAGACTATTGTCATTCATCCTGGCCAGGAGGCCGAGGTACCCACCAATTGGAGTGTGTGTAGGGTGTGTGTTGGCTGTCTTGCATGGTCATGGTCAGATCACCTAGTGAACTTCTGGCAGGTTTACTGGCTTTCTAACACTGCCACAAGGGGGTGCTCCTGACTCCAAGAGGGAGGAAAGTTACAGATGGCTTACTGCATATTTCTATATGCAGGTTTTCAATGCAGAAGCTGGTTTAGTGAGAGATTATGTACTTATTGAGATGCTTTTGAACTTCTGTGTAGATTTGTTATATATATATTAATGTTTATTTTTAGTTGCCTTTTTCTTGTAGCCCTAGAAACAGGACAAGATCCAAACCCTCCTGAAATTTGGTGAAATTTGAACTGGAACTGAACTGATGGAATCCATCTCTGTGATAATTTTGGGGAAGTTTTGATTTTGGGCTAGTATCTATGTAGCTGCTCTTTTGTACGTGGTTGGGTAGAACTGACTTCAATCCTTCTTTTGATTCCCGTTACTTTGAATGTATATACACATATGGCCTGTCACAGAAACTCACTTTGTTCTCTAAAATACCTCTGGTACCCTGCTGTGGAGAGGACCAATTTATTTATTCTTGATGCTTCTAGCTCCTGGATGATATTATTATTTTATTAAACTGATTTGTTCATCTGAGACCCCTGTTAACTCTGTTTGCCCTGGAAAGCCTGCACTGGTCATACTCAGTAATTCTCTGTCTACACATTAAAACCAAAAGTGAAAGCATTCTGCTGGGGGACAAGTGCAAAAGCAACATAGACAAAGTTAGGCAGTTGGCCTTTCTTGTTCTGTCCTTTCTACCCCTGTGTAACTGGTACATTCATCTGGTAGCATCTACATGGGTGGCACTTCCTTCTTAGGGCAAGTTTACAGGGGATAGTTATACTAGAATAATCTAAGGTGTGATTAACTGATATAGTTAAACTGGTATAGCCCTCTCCCCATGTAGACATTTACTTCAGTATTAAAGTGATTTTTTTCAATTTAGCTTATATCACTTGGGAAGGAGTTTAAGCTCAATGAACCCCTCACCCCTTGCTATGAACACTCTATTTTTGGAATAAGGGTGTCCACAAAGGGGTTTATACCAGTATAATAATAATAATGGATTAAGTATACTGATATAATTATACTGGTAATAATATTAAAACTTTTCTGTGGAGAAAAGCTCTTAGTAGAGTATTGGTTTGGACTCCTATGCTTGAAATGCATCCTCACTGCCACAATCCATCAGCATGGCAAAGATAATGCCTATTCTCCTTCTTGAATACTGTTCCTATAATATTATTGCCTTTTCTTCTGACACCAGTGTCACATTCTGATATCAGTGTCACCCTTTTGTCAAGCAGTACCAGATGCCCAGGGCCTAACAGGTCAGCTTTCCCGTGGAGATCAGTGACAGAGTCTGGGTACATCCTATGTGAAACATTTGTGAAAAACATGTCCAATTTTTATTGAAAAATTGTGAAAATCATTTTTTACCAGCTATCCACAGTCTGTGAGAGAACCCTGCACTAAGGATCTTTATGTCCACACTAGATTCTTCCATTGTACCACAGTAGGAGAATTGGTAATGATGGTTCTGATCCCATACTGTGAGGTGATCTTGTGTTCTAGGCCAGTTCATTAAGACTCTTAGAGATAGAGACTGAGATCTTGAATATGATATGATATTCTCTACTCTAGGGAGCCAGTGCAATGTGAGGAATATAATGGAAATAGCTTACCTAATAATATATGGTAAATATTAATGAGGACAGGGCAATCATGCAGATCAATCTGGATTGTTTGGTAAAATGGTCCCATTCTAACAAAATACATTGTTGCTAAATGTGTGATCTTGCATTTGCCTGTATTACAAAAAATGCAGGTCATACCTACAGAATGGGGAACTGTCTCCTGGAAAACAGTGACTCTGAAAAAGGATTTAGCAGTTAGAGTAAACAGGCAACTCACTCTGAGCTCCCAGTATGATGCTGTGGCAAGAAGGTCTATTCAGATCCCTTAGATGTATAAAGAGAAGTAGTGAATAAGAGGATGGAAATGATCATACCTCCATATGCGGCATCATAAGACCGATACAGTAATCCTGCATACAGTTCTGGTGTCCACATTCCACAACAAATGCTGAAAGATTGGCAAGGGTCCATAAAAAAAAACCATAAAAATGTTTTGAGGCTATAAAAATGCCTTACAGTAAAAGAGTTCCATCCTGTTTAGCTTTATAAGAACCTGTGGTTGGATTAAAGCCAAACAAATTTAAATTAGAAATTAGGTGATTATTTTAACAGTGAGGATTAACAACTAAAAGGGGAATGGTGGATTCTCCATCTCCTGATATCTTCAAATCAAGACTGGAAGCGTTTCTGAAATACAGTATATGCTTTAATCAAACAAAAGTTCAAAATCAAGCTCAAAGCAGGGGTAATTTGGTAAAATGCTATGGGCTGTATTATACAGGAGGTCAGACTAGATGATCCCAATGTAGCCTTAAAATCTATAAATTTAAGATCAGAGGACAGGTAACCTGTGTTGCTGAGGAGATAGGCTGCTGCATTCTGCATCACTTGTATTTTCCTCAGGACTGTAGCTTTTACGCAAAGTAGACTGTTTTGCTCTGAACCTTCTGCCCTCCGATCTTACCTCCACAATCAGTTGCATCAGTAACTTCCTCTTAACTCTTTCCTGCTGCCCATTTCTTCCATTACAAAAAAGGATGGAAGGGGATGTATATATAATACATTTCCTCCACACTGTCTCAACCACCTTCTGTTTTCATTACAAAAGAAACAATTCTAAAATAACTATTTTCAATTCCACTCAAAATTTTGCAAGCACAAAATGTTGGCAATGTTTTTCATGCGTCAACCCTAGACTACTCATTACTCTGACATTTTACAAGAAGTGCTATATTGGAAGTGTGGAATCACTTTACATGAAATTGAGATTTTGTGTATGTAAAATTTAACAACAAACAAATTCCCTTTATATTCATACAGCACTAATATTCTTCTTCAGAGAACTACACTGAAGAACTGAATACAAGTCAACTTAGTCCATTGACCCTTTCCCCTGCACCATATACTCCAGATATCTTCAGATCTTACCACTTTCTGCCTTTTTCACCTCCCACTAACAAAACTACAACTTTCCACCCACCAGTCTCCTCATAAAAGAAGCAGAAAAAAATAAAAATATTGCTGTATAACATTGTGATATTCAATCTATACAGTACAGTGCAAATACACACCAAACACGTTTTTGTTGTGCATTGAACAAATCTTTTATTTGTTTGAACATTTAAATAATTATTCATGGAATTACAGAAATCAGAGATGGAAAAGCCATATTAGATAGTCCAGCTCTCAATATTGATTGCTCTCAATAATAGTTTCTAAACGTTTGTTCAGATTATTTTTAATTGTCTTAAGTGTACAGAACTTCCATCTCTTCCCTCGGGGTTTATTCCACATTCTAATACATCTTGCTATCAGAAAGTTTGTGTTTGTTATGTTTTTTACCCCTTGACATTGAGACAAAATTTGCTTATCAGTAGTATTTAATTGCCATCTTATTGTCACTTATTTGAGATTATTTTAGCTATATTCTCTATTTATGCTTTGGGGCTGGGCAGAGGCAGAGAGAAGAGGGGGAAGTACCATAATGAACTTTAAGTTAAAATGTAAAGTGATTTTGCTGCAGTTATAAACTTTAAATGAAACACTTCAACATTTAACTGAGCAACTGTAAAGTAGCGGGTTTTTTTGCACATCATGAAGCATCCAGTAAAATTATAGAGTTAGGAATTATCTGACAATTCATAATTTGATCAGATAACTATCAGTAAGTGATTTATTATGTTAATTTATAATCACAAAATATAATTGTATATTCTACATTATTTATAGTATACCTCGCTTTCAAAGTGTGAGCCATCATTTTCTCAAAGTCAGGATTATCCGATGAACTTGTATAAACTGAATAAGAACACTCAGCTGCTACTATCATTATCTGCATTAAGCACCTCCATTTTATCGTTTCAAAGAGTAATGGAGACTTAGTCAGTGGGATCTAGGCAATTAAAATACTGCAAGTTCATTGTAAATATACGTGTAGCTAACTGCAGAAAATCTCTAAAATTTTCAGTCCCCATATACTTCAGTTCATAACTTGAAGGGGGAAAGATTTTTCTTTTAAAAGGATTTTTTTTTTCATTAAAGGAAGACTCCTTTCATTAGAAAGCAAGTCCCAGCACCATGGGACTCAGTCCACCTCAAGCCTTAGCCAACACAGCTAGCTCAAGGTTTATCAATAACTCTGCAGACAACTATGAAGAAGCTGTGGTAGACCTAGCAAAGTCAGACTATAGCTGAGGCATTTTATAGCACATGAAGGGATCTTGCTGACAATCTAACTCAGCTGGTTAAAAATTCCCCTATATGCCTGTTCTCAAATCTAGATTATATGATTGTTCCTACTGTAGTGAGTCGGTGTGGCTCCCCTCCTGCCCAGCAGAGGGAGCGCCTAGCCAGAAGCCTGAGGGGACGGGGCCAAGGAGCATTGAGCCCGCCCCTCCAAGGGTCAGCCGGCGACCCGGAAGTATAAAGGCCGGTCAGCAGAGCTTAGTAAGGCGCCAGCCGCCGGCGGAAGCAGACGTGCCACAGGGAGCTCAAGACTGGGAAACCTCCAGGACCCAGGGCAGCCACCTAGACTGGCCGGAGCTTCCCCGCGCCCATTACCTGGAGGAACCCCCGGAGCTTCCCCGCGCCCACTACCCGGAGGAGCTGCCCGAGCATGCCTGGCTGGACTTCCCTGAGGAACTGCCGGACCTGCCACCAAGCCCTGGACGTGAGGAGCCCATGCTGGTGGACTGGCCGGGGACTGATGCCACAGACCAGGTAGGCCCTGAGGGGGAGACCGTCAGTAGCCCACGGGTAGCCAACCCCAGTCAGGCTGCAGACATGCACGAACCTATGTCAGTGTGTTGCAGTCAGGATAGCCACTGACCGTCAGCGGTGATAGCCACTGCTAGGGCCCCGGGCTGGGACGCAGTGGAGTGGGTGGGCCTGCGTCCCCCCTGCCACCCCACTCGCGGGTGGCAGACTTCCCCTCACCCAACGCTCAGGCGTAAGAGCCTGAGCTTAGGTACTGGATTCTTTGCTCAGCCCTGAGCCAAAAGGGTCTGAGCATTGGGACTCTGTGTTTGGTGCCCCGCCCGAACCTAGGGCTGGGCCCCTTTAAACTGTACCACTGCTCAGCCCTGAACCAGAGGGCTTGAGCTCCCTGAACTTAGTGTTACTGAGTGTTTGCTCAGCCCTGAGCCAAAAGGGTCTGAGCCTTGTGACTCTGGGTGTGGTGCCCTGCCCAAACCTAGGGCTGGGCCCCTTCAGATTGTACTGCTGCTCTGCCCTGACACAGAGGGCCCGAGCTCTTTGAACCTCTGTATTGTTGCTCAGCCCTGAAACAGAGGGCCTGGGCCCCCCTTTGACTCTGTATTGTTGCCCAACCCTGAAGCAGAGGGCCTGGGCCCCTTTGACTCCGTGGTTGCTCGGCCCTGCCGAAGGGGCCTGAGCTCCTTAGACTCTACCTTGTTGCCCAGGTCCGGGCCAGAGTGCCCACGCCTTGGGACTTCTGTGTTTGTTGCCCAGGACCGCCGGGGGACCAGACGGCGTGTAGCGAGCCGGTGTGGCTCCCCTCTGCCCCTCGGAGAGGGTTGAGCCCCGGTCGCACACCATTACGCTACATAAAATTAGTCTCCAGTGTAAGGGTTTGCACTGCTTGTTTCATTATCTGAATAAGAAAGGTGCATATTATGGAGCACAAGTTGAAGTGAGTGTCCCATTATAAACTTTTCAATGCTGCATACTCAAATTTCCCTCCAGAATAAAATGGCACATTTAATCCAAAGTAAAGTTTAATTTTTTTTAAAAAAAATTAGTTTTAAAGTTAGTGTTTAAAAAAATTTACCTGAAGTCCACTTTTGAATTTGTTTCTGACATATTTGGTTCATAGTACACCTCTACCCCGATATAATGTGACCCGATATAACACGAATTCGGATATAACGCAGTAAAGCAGTGCTCTGGGGGTGGGAGGGCTGAGCACTCCGGCAGATTAAAGCAAGTTCAATATAACGCGGTTTCACCTATAATGCGGTAAGATTTTTTGGCTCCCGAGGACACCATTATATCAAGGTAGAGGTGTAGCTCCAAAATGTCTTCAGCTAGAAATTCCAATTTGTTTGGTAAAGAAATCACCTTTTAGCATTTTTCATATGGTTTCTTCTTCATCTTCTTCTTCATCATCACAGTAATGCCTGGAGATCCCAAGTGAGACATACATTTTGCTATGCACATACATAGTAAAAGATTGTTTTATTAAACAAGGCAGACAAAGGGCAGTATGGGACAGGGAGATTTGATTACGGCAGTTGGTTCCTAGCATAGCAGCCAGTTCCTAGCATAGCAGCCTGAATGCTCAGCAATGCAGGCACCAATAACATATCATTTCAGTGTTTTGATACCTTCACTGACTTCTAGTGGCATAAAAGACCAGCTCATAGGTGTGGGAACCAGAGGTTTGGGGGGGGTGGGTGCTTCAGCACCCCCAGGTTTTACAAGGGGCTCTGCTGCCGGCCCCACATGCGTGCTGCTGGCCCCACACCCAGGGGCCCAGCTGCTGGCCATGTACCTGGAGTCCCGGCTGCCGGTCCCATGCCTGGGATGATCTAGGTGATCTAGACTAGATGATCACAATGGGCCCTTCTGGCTTAACATTTATGAATGAATCTATTAATTGTAGTTATGCTTCATTGGTACAATGGAATTGTCAACCTCAAAAATGAAATTTCTGTGTAGAGGAGAAGGAACTTTCCCAGCAACTGGCCCATTATTTTGGAATTCAGTCCCAGAAAATATCAGGATGACTGATTCTCAGTGCCTACCGAGCAAACGCTAAACCCACCTTTTCTGACTTGACCTTTACACAGTAACAACACATTAACACCACATCAAAATCAATAAACACAAACAAAATATATAAAGGGATTCCAATCTCCCTTGACTGGGAGTAAGAAGCAGAGAGAACACAAAATAGGTCTGTGAACACTGCATAATTTGGAAGGTCACAGCACCTGACTGGCTGCTTATTTTTTCCTTTTTCCCTTCTCACATACACTGCCTGAATCCATATCTGTGGGACAAGAAGGACTGGCTCAATAGTGATGGGTCATATTGGCTGAGTACATAGAGAAAGGGATATGGTGGGTGATAAATAATTTGGGGGGGAATGGATAAAGATATAGTAACTAACAACAGATGGTCCTGTGACGTTTTACTTGTACTTTGACTACCTTCTATTGTTTGTCTGCCTTGTTTATTTAAATTCTAAATTCTTTGCATGGGGAATGTGTCTATCTGTTTATAGAGTGCCCAAGGCACTGTGGTCCCTGTTTTATTTTGGTTATTTAGGCATGCAGTAATACAAATATTGAATAAAAGAATAGAAATAATAATGTGATAATGAGCTGTGAATAACTGGCTGAGAGTAGAGTTTGCAAACCTCACAATGAATTTAATCAGATTATATAACTTTCCCTTCTGTTCTCTAATTTGCTTTTTAGTTTGGAAAATTTCAGTGACCTCTGATGAATTTCTGTTGCCCTCTCTCTCTCTCTCTCTCTCTTTCCCCCACATTGCAACATTCAATGTAACACTTGTAATAATCTTGTCATAAAAGGAAAGATTAGTTTCCAAATGTTTTTTTTCCAGTATCCCGAGAGAGCAGATGGTGGAAAACGAGGGTCTCACTGTTAGCTGCTCACTGGAGCAGCAGAGAAGGAAGAAGAAGGGAAGTTCTAGCAGCCGGGTCCCCTCAAGCAAAAACAACTTCCAGGAGAATGAGTCATAGCAAATGAGGGAGGGAAACAGAATGTCCAGTTTCTTCATCCTGTTTGTTACATGGAAGAGATTGACCACAGATAGAAATGGAGAACACGACACTCTTTCAGGGCTAAGAGTGAGGAAGCAAGGGCAGTTTTCAAAATTGCCTGCAGCCAAAATAAAAAATAAACCTATCCAAGGCATGCATGTGCAATTTCAACAAATTCTGCACTGGTGCCTTGGATTAGGGTGATGTACCAGCACTTCCACATAAACAAAATATTGGCTTTTTAAGTTGCTGCTGTATAGATTTTAAAATTGACCATCCAGTTCCTCCACCACAACTTACACCCTAACAATAGATCTTAGTGTGTTATGGACAAACAGTCTAAAATCAAGTAGTGGAGTATGCAGAATCTATCTTTTGACCTGAGGTTCCTTCTGTTCGCTTCTCTGTTCACTGCACCAAGACATATGCGATTTGTTTTCACTCATGGTGAAAATGGATGAAATAGAAGTAATTCAAAGCAATTTTCTGGGCTTTTTGCAAATAGCCCAGATGCTCCTCTAGCTCAGTCTCATGAAGGGAAGCAAACTATGTCACAGCAGTCACCAAGAAGGGAATATGTTGGCATCTGCAAATTTTTGGGAGAGGTAGTTGACATACAGCATTTTCCTCTGGGGCATGTGTGAAAAGCTGCATAGGAGATTAACTCTTATTGTCCCAGCATTCATTTTCTCTCTGTGGCTTCTATTTATCCCAGAAATGGCTACCGTATGGTAGAAATGGGTGCACAGCTCATCAGGCAGCCTTATAGAGGGAATGGATCACCTCATGAATGCTTTGGGGTTTGGACTTGATCTCCCTGTAGATTCTTGAACTGTATAGGGTCTTCCCTGCCCTTTCTAATGCTTAGTTTGAGGCCACACAACATTTATATTTTTGAAAATGTTTAAAGTTAATTGACCCAGCTATTTCTGACTCATCAGGTAGTGAAAATGCAACATGTTTCTGGCTTAATTTACACATAAACTAAGAGGATAATATACAGGGAAACAGATTTAAGGTGGAATTTTGGAGGTTTATGCATCTTAAAATTTTTAAATTATTTGATGTTATTTTAGGAGGAATAAGTTAGGAACCTTAGTTGAAACTTAAAACTCTTTGTGTGTGTTTGACTGAGCTGTAGCCTGTCCTTGCTTTGTGTACATCATTTTCACACAGCTTTTGAGGGATTTTGTTTCTGAATGATAGAACAATTAGTGGCTGTGGGAAAGCAAAGACTACTCCCTCTATAATGTTTGGGTGGAGTTGGGCTTGAGAGGCCATGTTTTTGCTTTAGTTTTAGATTAGATTCTTTTTTTTTCATATGTTACATTTTAGGGTCAGCTTGTGAATGGTTCTTTCACAAGTGCAAAAGGGAAGAATGTTCACAGTGCACCCTCCAGTGACCTGTCAGCATTCTGTTTGGAGAGTGCAGACCCTGCTTCCAGGTAGTGCTCCTGCAGCACAAAGCTGTCTGAATGTCGGAAGAAGAAACTATTCCACATCAGCCAAGAGAGTTGACCTGTCATAGAGGGAATCACACATTGCCAGAGGTGTAACTAGGATAAAGTGAGAAGCGCAGCCGCCCAGGGCACAGAGCCAGTGGGGGTGCAAAAGTGGGGCAGTGCAGGTTAGGGCCCAGTGGCATCATTTCCACCCCCTCCCTTCCCCCACTCCCCCCAGACTGGACCTAGCAGTATCGGTCAGAGTCCACGGTTGTAGTTTGGGGCAGAGGGGGCACTGGCCCCACCAAATGGAGGCCTGGGCTAGGTATGGAGCTGTTCCTCCTGCTGATGGTGCAGCTGGACACCGCCTCCTGAGTCCTAGTGATGGTTGCCTTCCCTTTCTACGTATGCTGGGCACCCTGTGTGGCCAGCATCCTGTTTTCTGTACAAGTCTGAGTGCCTGTGAGGGGGGAGGCATGGGGACATGGGAGTGCGGGGCTAGATGCAGTGGGGCAAGGAGGGGATAGGGTAGTGTGAGAGGGATGTGGGAGTAGGGGGAGGGAGATAGGGGCCAGACATTGTGGGGAAGAGGGATGGGATGAGGAATGGGGGGAGAACAGGAGCCCCACATGCAGCATCCCCTTGGTGGCAGCATCAGCATCTGGGGCTCCTCAATTAAGCTGTCCCATCCCCCACCCAGCACTGGCAGCCCACCTCCAGTGGGTTCCCCTGCTGCAGGTACCCCCTCCTGTGCCCTCCAAATACGCCATCCTGATCCTCCTCTCCCTCCTCCCCGGTAGCATCTTCTATTTGGAAACTTGAAATATAGTAACTCTAGTGGTCGCTCCATTCTCACAGTCTTTGTTTCCAGAGCTGATGGGAGTGAGTCTGCCCTGCCAGCAGCCACCTGTCCCCAGTGCCTGTGCTGAGCACTGGGCTTGCATGGACAATCTTAGAGCTCAGGCTCGGTGACTGCAAGCCCAGAAGCCATGGGGCTGGGGCTGGGGCTGGGGCTGGTGCAGGGCATCCAAGGGGGAGGAAAGGGTGGTTCTTCTCTGTGCACAGGGAGTGTGGGGAGAGCAAACAGGGTGTGACTGGCTGCTGAGAGGCAGGTGGCCACGGGGGATGAGTACTCAGGGAGCATCTCATGGCAGCCAGGCTCCACGGGCAGAGCTCAGCTCCAGGGGGTGTCGCCAGCCAGCACCAGGCTCCTTTGGGGCAGAGGCAAGAGCATGTCAGGAGTGCAGCTTGGAACTGGGCTGATGCCCTGCCTGAGGAGTGCCCAGCTGTGCAGAGGCAGCCAGCTCGTAGAGCAGGGCAGGGAGGGCTGCTGGGCAGCCAAAGACACATGATTTAAGACAGCGAGCCTAGCTCCCTGTGACTCTCCCTAAGATGGTGGTGGGTAACTCCCTTTGGCCCCTTTGAAACTTCCTGGCCTGTGAGGTGGGGGAAGTGCTCAGCCTGCCTACATATGACTGAATATATGTGATTTATTTTTAATATATTTTTTCACGATTGACTTACTCTCATGTAAATTAATAAGTATAAACCTGAATAGCTCATGCTGCAAAACGTCTGTTAGTCTATAAGGTGCCACAGGATGAATAGAAATAAACCTTAAAAATGTTGTCACTGTAAATGAAGTTATGTTCTTATCTGATAACATGATGCAGTGAAGTAATATTATTACTCCCCAATATTTTTTGTTATTTTATACTCTCAGTTTGCAAAGGTTTTTTTGGTCACAAAATATAGTTTATTTTATTTGAATCTCATACAGGGATTAGGAGGGCAATGTTACATAAACACAACTTTCTGTACGAACAAATGGTTTGATGCATCATTTAAATTCAGTTTGTTTTTTTTTAAAGTCCCTCTTTTGAAGCACTCAAGACAGTCCCTAATCAATCCCCACAATTGCTACATCATGGTCAGTGCTAACACAAGCTTCTCAACACCACTCACACAACACTTACCTCTTTGGGGTGAGAGTCTCCATGCCTATTAAATCCTTGGACTCTTTTTAAGACTTCCAAAAAGTACCAAGTAGTGATTTAATTATTTATTTATAAAGTGACTTGAGTTTCTAGTAGCCTGACTCAAAGACAATTGCAGTCAATGAGAATCTTTCCATTTACTTCAGTGGCCATTGAGTCATGCATTTGCAGCTGGAATGAGACTGCTAAGTCATTACAGATGGTGATGGAAGCAGCATCTATAATTAAGGTTGCCTGACACTTTCCATTAAAAGACCCTGTCCTCAGTTGCTTAGACCTTTACTAAATTTTGACCATTTGGTCTAGAATTTTCCATTTTGGACTGTCTCGGCCTTTTTTTTAACGTTTCTATTAAAATGTTTCCGTTGATTCATATAAGAAGATTAGAGGGAAATCAATTGTTAAAAAGTGCTTATGAACATTTCCTTGAGAAACTCCAGGACCTCCATGCTTTGGAGAAGGGACTTGAAATTTGGCAGGGTAGTTGCCCTGGTGTCAGAGATGTGTTTTGTACTGTTCTCATTAAAATCTTCGCAAACCAGCCAAGTTATAAGTCTCTGAAAACCACAGCCAAGATTATTTAGAAGCTGGCAGCTACATTCTATGAAGATTTCATCTCTCCTCACAAAGTTCCTACAAGGGACCAGACCTCATATGCACCATCTGCACAGAGTGAAAGAAAATGTTCCATTCTTGGGCTGCAGGGCTGTAGGGGTGCCTATGGAATGAAGAAGGGGTCCGGTGGAAATAACAATATTTGCTCTTGTAATTAAATATTGTATCACAACATGTACATTCCAGGGGACAAAAAGATTGCACAGGCTATCTTCATTCTTCATTCTTGAATTTCCTAACATATGACTACTTGACTTTGCAACCTTATCCTGAGGCAACTGGCTCCACAAACAATTATTTGTCTCCTGAGCCAGTCATACTCCACTAAATGAATGATAGCAGTCCCTTTCTAAATCATTTGAATGCAAAACAAAACAATGTGGTATGGTAAGAATGGCTAAGAAAAATTGTAAATAGATATTGCTCAGACTCAAAGTCAAGAGAGGATTGTTATTTATTTATGCATCTCTAGAGTGCTTAACCATATGCATATCAAACCTCTGACTATATGTGACAAGAAAGCCTCTCTCTGAAAGGACAACAAAGGAAAAAATTGAACACATTAAAGACTCCCAAATAAATAAATGAATATTTTATTTGCAAATTCCATAGAACAGCTGATTTATATATTTTTAATACATTACAGCTCAGGTCTATTTGACTACGAGTTCATGAGAGACTTGGTTAAGTGATACATCAGTTAGGACTCAGCTGAATACAAGATTTTTCACTTTTCTGGGATACAGCTGAGCAAACAGATTTTCATTTAAATGAATAAAATATTTAATGGTATACTGTTTGTTCCACATAGAAACTTGGTAGAGTTCATTAAAAGCAAACATAGTCTTTGGGACTACAGCACACATGATCTGTCTTTTTCCTCAACTGACTCTTGGCTTGTTTAATTTGATAAGCCAAGTATTCTTAGGCAGTCATTGTTTTCAAATGGTTCTCTGAACTTTTTTATTTTGTAACATATTAGTCTTTTTTTTTAAATTCACATGAGTTTTATACTGGCCTGATCTGAGCTAAATTATAGAGGCTTAATTTATTCATTCAAAAACAACTCCACAACTTTTAAGGAGTATCAAGATTTTCCAAAGAATTAAGTTGTTTATATGAAAGCTTTGGGTTTGAACCAGCTAACACATACCACCAGGCATACTGCGTGCTTCTATGAATAGACTTCAGTGGGACTACACAAGAGAGCAAACACTACATCTCATAGGAAGTGTTTGCAAGACTGGGGACTTTGTGCAGGAAGCAAAGAACCTGACTCACCCCTCTGAAGCCAAATCTTTTAGCTGTGGCATGTAAGGGGGAAAGGATGTGGTGTGGAAGAGAGTGGCTCAGCTGTTGTCAGGCATCATCATTCCTGATGCTAGAGGTGAAACTGGTGGAAAATGTTGTCAGAAACAGAAGACCTGCATGCTTAGAGTGCAGCAGCAGCAAAGCCTAATGGTAAGCAATCTGCATCCAGGACTGGATTAGTGATAATGTACTTAGCTACCCCTTGTGTCCTGATATATCTTCCCTGAGCTTTTTGTTGTTACAGCATATGATCCGATGTCAGCCAGCAAGAAAGCAGGGAACTTCCTGATTATATAGGTATAGAATGAGACTTTGCCGAAGCCCCCATGAAAGGGAGGATAGCATTGTCAACCCCAAATATTAAAAAATGATGAGTCAGGACTCAAACATTTGTGAGATTGGTTTAAACATCATGAATTTAAAACATGAGTGATTTTTATTTGTCTTCAGCTTTCTAAGCCTTTAGGGTGCACTTGGGTCACATTTTCAATCTTTTCTCCACAATCATGAGGGCTAGGAAACTTACTTCTTTTTAAATGGAAGTTCCAATCTTCACCTAAACAACTGACTCCAGGCACTGGGGCTTTAAGGGAAAAACCAAATGTTGTCATTCTCATGATACAATCGTAACAGTTGGCTTTGCTGGTAAAGGGAGAATTAGAGGTCTGGATGTTGGGTTTTTGTTCACAAGAGTGGGCAGGTACTTCATGACCACTTATGCTTTTTGTCCCACAGGGAGAGGGTGACACTGGCAGAGGATGTGTTGTAATTTGCTACTGGGGTAGGCCAGCGCTTACTATTAGCCCTCTGGAGTGAGAGGGTGCAGGGAGGAAATTGAGGGAACTAAAGAGAGTAAGTGCTTTTGAGGCACAGTGCCTCTTGGGGACCCTCCTGGAATGCAGCTTACACATCAACTCTTACCCAGGTCTATGCCAAAAGGCACAATGTACTTCTTAGTGATTTATCCTTTTACTGTATTTAACCATGTTTAAACACTAATTTATCTATTTCACAGTAAAGTGATTATAACATTTTAAACTAATTGGCAGTTTTCCTTTAAGAAGGCCCTGATTCAAAAAAGGAGAAAAATAAAAGGCTAGGGCAATTGTTCTCTTTATGGGGAGTCAGGGTCCAATCTGCCAATGACTGCCTTATAAAGGCCCACCGGGAGTAACGGAATGCCATATCATCAGCACCATCATGTTCCTATTATGCCTCTGGCATTTAGGGCACTGACAAAGCTCCTCCACTCCTGTCTGTTTCTGGCAAGTCTTTCAGTGGTTCCCCAGCTATACCCCAGGTTTTTCAACTCGGCTTCCACAGCTCTTCGCCATGGTTTTTTTTGGGTGGCCTCATTTTCACTTGCCTTCAGGTGTCCATCTTATTGCTACTCTGATGATAGAATCAGTTTCCATCTGAAGCACATGGCCAAACTATCTCCAACGCCTCCTGGCAATGATGGTACTCAGATCCTTTTGACTGCACTGGATCAATAGATCTTGGTTTGAGATTATACTGAGCCAAAAGATATGGAGGATTTTTCTGAGGCAGGTTGTATAGAATGAAGACCATTTAGACATGTCATATTTTCTCATTCCCCAGCATTCTGCACTATAAAGTAGTGTTGAAAGTACGCAGCTCTGATAAATCTTACATTTGGTTTTGGTGTTGTATTTTGATGATTTCTGGACTGTATTTAAGCTCCTGAAGGTGTTCCTGGCTTTATTGATTTTGTTCCAGATGCCCTGGCTTGTTCCACCGTCCTGGCTGATGATGCTGCCCAAGTATGTGAATGTTTCTACATTGGTGAGAACATGATCCTTTATCTGTACTGGTGATGGTGAGGCAATATTAAAAGTCATGATATCTGTCTTATTCCGGTTGGTTTTTAGTCCAATTTGCTGGCTGAATGCATTAAGTTGAGTTGTTTTTTCTTGTATATGGTGTTAGGTATGTGATAGGAGAGCGACATCATCTGTGAAGTCCAGGTCTTCCAGGGATGAGAAGAGTGTCCATTTAATGCCTCTTGGCATGTCTTCTGTTGTATGCCGCATTACCCAGTTGATGGCAAGGTTGAAGAGGATTGCAGACATGACACACCCCTGACATACTCCTGGTTTGACTTCAAAACTGATCTCACTGTGATCAACGCTGCATGTAAAGTTGAATTAGCAGCATCTATCTTGGACTCTCTATTTACATCAGTCTGGGAAAGGGAAAAAGTGCCAGATGAGTGGACCAATGGGGTTATAATGAAGACACCAAAAAAAGGAATTTTCAGTGATTGTAATAACTGGCATGATATCACACTTTTATCTGTGCCAAGCAAAGTATTGTGTAAGATCATAGTCCAGCATAGATCAGAGGAAGTTGATAGCATTCTGAGAAAAGAGCAAGCTGGTTTTTGGAGAGGGTGTGGATGCACGGACCAGATCTTTGCTCTATGAAACATGATAGAAGCATGCTTAGAATGCAACAGGAACTCTACATAAATTTCATAGACTTTTGAGAAGGTCGGGATGCAGAGATAAAGTTTCTTGACACCTTAAATGACTGCTTCTTGGAGCAGCTGGTCCTGGAACCCAACAGGGGAGAGGCAATTCTTGATTTAGTCCTAAGTGGAGCACAGGATCTGATCCAAGAGGTGAATATAGATGGACCACTTGGTAATAGTGATCATAATATAATTACATTTAATATCCCTGTGGCAGGAAAAACACCACAGCGGCCCAACACTGTAGCATTTAATTTCAGAAAGGGGAACTACACAAAAATTAGGAGGTTAATTAAACAGAAATTAAAGGGTACAGTGCCAAAAGTGAAATCTCTGCAAAATGAGTGGAAACTTTTTAAAGACACCATAATAGAGGCTCAACTTAAATGTATACCCCAAATTAAAAAAATATAGTAAGAGAATCAAAAAAGAGCCATTGTGGCTAAAAAGCAAAATAAAAGAAGCAATGAGAGGCAAAAAGGCATCCTTTAAAAAGTGAAAGTTATATCCTAGTGAGAAAAACAGAAAGGAGACAAACACTGGCAAATGAAGTGTAAAAATAAAATTAGGAAAGCCAAAAAAGAATGACAGGTTTCAGAGTAGCAGCCGTGTTAGTCTGTATCAGCAAAAAGAACAGGAGTACTTGTGGCACTTTAGAGACTAACAAATTTATTTGAGCATAAGGTTTCATGGACTAAAGCCCACTTCATCAGATGCATGGAGTGGAAAATCCATTAGGAAGATATATATACCCAGAGAATACGAAAAAATGGCTGTTGCCATAGCAACTGTAACAAGAGTAATGAATTAAGGTGAGCTATTAGGTGAGTTATCAACAGCAGGAAAAAAAAAAAACGTTTGTAGTGATAATCAGGATGGCCCATTTCCAACAGTTGACAAGAAGGTGTCAGTAACAGTAGGGGGAAAATTAGTATGAGGAAACAGTTTTTCCTTTGTATAATGACCCATCCACTCCCAGTCTTTATTCAAGACTTATTTAATGGTGTCTAGTGTGCAAATTAATTCCAATTCTGTAGTTTCGCATTGGAGTCTGTTTTTGAAGTTTTTTGTTCGAGTATTGCAACTTTTAGATTTGTAATTGAGTGACCAGGGAGGTTGAAGTGTTCTCCGACTGGTTTTTTAATGTTATAATTCTTGACATCAGATTTGTCTTCATTTATTCTTTTGCATAGAGACTATCCAGTGTGGCCAATGTACATAGTAGAGGGGCATTGCTGGCACATGATGGCATATAACACATTGGCAGATGTGCAGGTGAATGAGCCTCTGATATGACACACTGAGAAATGCAGACTACATATATTAAGACATAAGCTGGAAAAACAAAGAAACACAAGCTGGCAGAACTCTGCTCGGCAAATAATAGAAATGATTAAAGTTCTAGAAAACATGACCTATGAGTGAAGATTGAAAATATTGGGTTTGTTTAGTCTGGAGAAGAGAAGATTGAAGGGGAACATAAGAATTTCCAAGTACACAAAAAGGTTGGAGGGAGAAAAATTGTTCTCCTTACCCTCTGAGGATAGGATAAGAAACAATGGGCTTAAAGTGCAGCATGGGTGGTTTACGTTAGATATTAGGAAAAACTTCCCAATTATCTGGGTGGTTAAGCACTGGCATAAATTGCTCAGGGAGTTTGTGGAATCTGCATCATTGGAGATTTTTAAGAGCAGGTTAGACAAACACCTGTCGGGGAAGATCTAGATAATACTTAGTCCTGCCGTGAGTGCAGGGGACTGAACTAGATGACCTCTGGCAGTCGCTTACAGTCCTACAATTCTGATTCTATGAAATCCTATTTTGTATCATATGCCTCCGAATGCTCTGTGTGGTGGGGATTTTTCTCCTTTGTACCTGATACCTACTCTGGTCCCTTTCAATTTTTTCATGCAATACACTTCCCTCTTTTTTGATTAGCTTCATTTACATATATTTTGTCCACCTTTGTAAACATAATAAAGACATTTATGAATAATGTATCTGTAGCATACAGTCCATGTAATACATATTTACATCATACAATGAAGGATGTTAAGCAGACATTAGAATGTTTGATGCGAATGTGTATTAATACTAATTCACAAGATGTAAGTAAACATATATATTCTGAATGATGACTACCTACTACAGAATACATAATATTATTAATGAACATTGATACCACAGTATACACAGCACCAGAAGGCTTTCAAGATTGGATCACAATTTAGCAGGTGGTTTGGCATAGTATTCATTTTGTCACCAGTTACTACGGCATCTTAATGTCACTTTTGTTCCCTCTTCTAAATAAATACTCTAAAAATGACATAAATCTCACTCAAAAATATCTATTTAGCAATTTATTTTCAAAAAGATGTTCCTAAATTGAATGCAGCATAGGGATTTGTACAATCAATCAAGAGTACAAATGCTCTTCTGTTCCCTTGAGGTTTTTTTTTTTCCAAATAGAGGAACTTAGCTGACTTGATTCTAGGTTCTGCTTCTGACTTGCTGAATTACATTGAATTAATCATTTCTCCTTTCTGTGCCTCAGTTGCCCCATCTCTCAAATGTGGATAATAATACTTTATCTTCCATTGAGAAGCACAGATGAAAGACACAATTTATATTTCATATAGGCGCTAAACATTATCAGAATTTTTATGAAGAGAGCAAAAACTATTTTATGTCTAAACAAGACAACAAAAATGATTGGGTGGGTTTAGGGAAGGCATGATAGAGTAGAATAAACTGAAGTATATTTTCCTAATTTGTGTCCTAGATTTCCACTGTTCAGGAGTGATGCATGAATCAGAAGCACTATAAAATCCTTTGCTCTTCCTATCTTACAGTATCTCTACTGAAGGATATATCTGTGAACATAGAATTGTTACATCTTCCAGTCCATCTCGAGCTAGTGCAAAATTGTTCCCTATGATATATATTCTAGTGCTTATGTAGCAGTCACCTCTTGTCTGACACAAGCATTTGATCTGGGGATCGCCAGAGCTGAAAGTAGGAGTAAAAGAGCCAAGGTCTCAAGCTGGGAGCTGTATCACAAACACATTCTTTGTAGATCGGGCAATAAGGAGGGAGATGTACAACAGACTCTGATCACTGGGTCAGATTTGTCCAATCAGTTTCATACATAAAAAATATACTTAGTAATTCCACAGGAGTTTATATTTTCTAAATACTGCACAAACATTAATTATTTTAATCTTTGGAACAATCTCGTAAATTATAAAAGCATCCACTTAACTTTTCCTCTCTCGGTTTTTCCTATATGTAAATTGGAAGTTATATAAGTATTTATAACTTCAAATTTATATATAGGAAAAACTGAGAGAGGAAAAGTTAAGTTTAGAATTTTCAAACTTGTATGCCTACCATTAGATCAGGGATCTACAACCTTTGGCACACAGCTTGCCAGGGTAAGCACCCTGGCGGCTCCCACTGGCCACGGTTTGCCATCCCAGGCCAGTGGGGGCTGTGGGAAGCGGCATGGGCCACGGTATGTGCTGGTTGCCATTTCCCAGAGACCCCATTGGCCTGGAGCAACGAACCATGGCCAGTGGGAGCCGCGATTGGCCGAACCTGTGGACGCGGCAGATAAACAAACTGGCCTGGACTGCCAGGGTGCTTACCTTGGCGAGCTGCATGACAAAGGTTGACAATCCCTGCATTAGATACATAAATCTATATGTAGGCATGAAAATAAAAGTGGTCTGACTTCCAGAGGTGCTGGACATTGCAGGGTCTTTAAAATTTCAGTGGGAGCAATCATCCCCTGTGCAACCTTACAGCTCTTTAAATGTAGTGCTTTTGCATGGAATGTAGATAAAATAAAATGTACAAGTTACAAACTGCTTGATAGGGGTTCATCAAATACTACCATGCAATGGTATTTGATAACAAAGTATCCCAAGATTTCTAATTATACTTGATGAGACTGCGAAGGGCAAGATATGTAGTATGTCTACTAACCGGTAGTTGTTATGTGGTGATATAGAAAGAGTAATGAATGAGATGTTTTGTATTTTTTTATTACAATTTTAATAAATGGAAATGGAATTATAATAATCTGATAGGCATTCTTTTAAACTGTTGCTGAATCTCAGTGAATAAATCATTAAATATTTTGTAATTTTTGTACAGATCAGACTGGAGACTACTTTCCAAACAAGAAAACAAACATAAGAGCCCTAATATTTGAATCCCCAACATGTACAAGTTTTGCAGTGCTTCCATTTAACTGACCTGTTTAAATTCTCTAAATGCTGATTATGCTAAACAAGTAACTACATACAGTCAGCACTTGCATATTATTTCAGTTCAATGGTGCAATTCCAATCCAGACTTCCAGCATCTGGCTTCTTTCCCTTAATCAATACAATCCTCCAGGACAAAAAACATGAAGCAAGTTGAAACACTTGTGCTAAATTATGTGTTTAGTTTTGTGTTTAAGTGCTGTGAGCAGATAATGGATCAATTATGTTTTAATTGTAATAATTCTTGGTTAATAACACTTAAGTAATGCACAATTTTAGCACTACTTCTTGATAAAGACATGGTATGAAATATGCTGAACTTGGCAAGTTTCTGGTGTTTCATTTAAATGTAGATGGTCACCTTTAAAAGAAGCAAATTCTGAAATTTGCACTCTGCCAAACACCAGAAATTTACCAACCTGATCACTGGATGTCACTGTTGCTCTACCAAAGTACATTGAAAACTGCATTCATTTTGTAGTCAAAAAGTGACTCTTAAAGAAAAGATTTTGTCTTTTAATGCCTGAGGCAATGCAACGTAATTTGTTGACCAGCTTAACACGTACTTTAGCACAGAATCAGTTGTAATTAATTATTTTAAGGCCTTATTTGGGCCTTTCCGTATGTTAGATGTTCATAAGGTTGTAGATTTATTGTTCATCTAAAAATGGCTTTTAGAACAGAAATCTATTTCCCACTTCCTACTAAAGGACTTAGGTGTACAAGAATGTTCACAAAATATACAAGTCAATATGCACAATATTTCACAACTAGATTGCAAAATGTAGTGAGGAGTGGGCAAGGGTACCATTTTACATGCAAAAATGAAACCTTCAAAGACATTTTCATTAGTGTGAATAAAACTAAGGAAGAAATTTAATTGTCTACAAATTTGTAAAATAAACTAAACAGATGTAACAATTTGACACCTGTATGAAGTCCATTTCATTACTAGACACGTGTGAATAGTGCCAGCAAAAAAATCCATAATTTGTTTGCCTTTTTAAAACAAAAATTCTATACCTGGATTTGCTCTATTGTTTGTCCACTTTTTTTGAACATTTTGGAGTTCGGGTTTTATTACCATTACTGAACACATTTTTAAATTCGCAAACTCAAATACTTGTGGAAACATTTACACCAAAACTTGATTATCAGAGTTCTGCTGATCCAGTATGCCAAAGAAAAAAAAAAAATTCCAACCACAACAAGGTGACTTACTTGGCCACTTATAGTTCAAATTTTGAAAAGCAGTGTATGTGCATTAAAAAATGTGAGTGGGGAGACGGCAAATAATTTCAAATACAGAATATATTCAAGGAAAATTATAATGTGTCAGTGGGCATTCTGTGACCAGGAAAAGATAAAATTTGACATAATATATTCATTGCAAACTATTCACTCAACTCTCTTGGGGCCTGATCCATAGCCCTTTGAAGCTAATGGGAGTCTTTTAACTAACATCAATGTGCTTAGTTTTTAAGGACCTGATATTGCAGTAGATTCTATACAGGTATTCCCTTGCACCTGTGCAGACCCCTATTGAAGAAAATGGTATTTCATGAGGGCATGAGGTCAGTCTGTGTTGAGTTAATTGCAGAATTGGAACATAAGTTTTCTATATTGCTTTTGATTAGAAGAACACCTTCACAAAGCTCTGAAGGCAAGATCCCATATTGACTATTCAGCCAAGGAACAGGTGTTCATACCATGTACAGTATTTATGGTACACATTAATTTGGATTTCAGTAATAGATAGAGGAATCAAACACTTCAGAGCTATACCCTAACTGGATGGGGAAAGAAATTCTCCATACACTGCGGTATGCAAGTCTCATGGGGATTGAGGGTTTATGAAAGTCTCAAAGTGGTTTCTTTTTTCATTTGATTTTTTTTTCTCTTTTCCCCCATCTGCTCCTAGTCTCCTCACAGTCTCAGTGTATTTATCTGCCTGTAAATACAAGGCCCTCTTCCCATTTATGCCCTGCATCGGGGCTGCATGGGCCTTTTGTTGCTGGAGAGGTGCCACAGGGGTGCTTATGATCCACAAGGGAAACGATTATCAGCCTGTTCTCCCTAAACCAGGCTACAGGCTACAGTGAGGACTAAACCAGGGAGGGGAGAAGATCAGTACACCTGTACTATACATACATAGATTCATAGTCCTATTATTCCGTGTGACTGTCATGAAAGAGCTGCAGCTCATATGCCAGCCTGCTGGTTGGAACGGTCGTTGTGGGGAAACTGTAAATCAGGCTCACACCTTGGACCTGGTTTGGAGGGAAGGTGAATTTCACCCCTATTACTACTACACACTTGTAGGGAAGCATTTTTTTGATGGTATGGATAGCACAGATTTACTATACTATATTTGGATTCTCAAGTCAGAGATGATGATGGAATTTTTTGGAGTTGTCCTTCACTCTGAGAAGTCTCTCTAGTAACAATGCACTCTTCTGTAGTGCAATGCTCCCGCAAATTCTTTGTTTAAATTTGGATTTAAGTGGTTTGTCGTGTCAGATTACAAAGCTTATTTCTCTTTGCTCTTCTATAATGGTGAGAAATCATGCCATTAAAATATTTATATTTAGAGTTAACAGTTGCATGCTCACTAAACAAGCACCATCAATAATTTTCACTTTGATGCTTTTTATGATAATACACTGTAATTGGATTCAGCAGTAAATCCAAACACAGCTCTGAGGCATTGATTTTTTTCCAAATGGTTCTGTCAAAATTATGCAGTAAGAAATGAAGCAGCAGCTTGATGAGGCATAGCATAAAATGATTTTAAAATATGCTTATTGAGCAGAAGACACCAGGAAGTTGATAGTTTGTTAAGACAATCTTGCTAGGAATATTCAGATATTTTATAAGAGAAGGTGTCATTTCTATACCAATCTTGCTGCATCCTTTGTTAATGTAAATTGGTAGACAGATATGGTGTATTCTTTTTTTTCTGCAACTGACAAGCCAAAACACTTCTGAGTTCAATCATGGTTAAAAAAAGCTGATTTGAAAAAAAAATCCTTATTTTTGTGTGTGTTTGCCCCCTCCCACTGCAGGTTTTTTACCATAATTAATGAAAACAGGTGAGTCATTTTTAATACAGTAAGACTGATATGGTTTCTATATATGCTATACATAGTACATGGTTTATCAGTACTGTTTGGTTGATTTATAGTTTCTGTACATACCTGACATATATTCACTACTGTTATCTGGAAGGATAACACACATGCTTCCTAACTCCCGCTGCTTATTGGTGAGACTCAATGAACTTGATTGTCCTGCCAAATACACTTGGGTAAGGTCCTCATTCAGAAAAATGTTTATGCGTGCTCATATGTCCATCCCTGTTCAGCAAAACACTTTTTGAATTGGGGTGTACTTAAGCACGTGCTTACATGCTTTCCTGAATTGGGGTCTAAATCAGCATGATTTTGACTGAAATCAATGGTGTAAAATGGATGTATCTAAGAGAAGAACTGAGCCCAAGAATCGATTCACTGCCTTTGTTTTATAATATTCTTAGTTACAAACTAAACTTTTCCTATGATTCTTGGTGGGAATTTTAATCTTCACGTGGCTTGTTTGGTTTCCAAGGAGGACAGGACATTTTTCACTCTTTCCTTGAACATAAAGGGAACAAAGCACTGGCATGCTACCACAAATCTCACTTTTCTACTAAGTTACATCAGAAAGGATGCTGCATTCCAGTGAAATGACAATAACATTTTATTTTAAAATAAGTAGAGTGTGGTGTTTTATTAAATTCTTAGCTATTTTTTGTAGACATTTACTTATTTCAGTTCTAAAAATATTATGTTTGAAAGATATTTTGGTCAACATATTGTTAAATCCATCTTCTGGAGTGATATTAATAGTGATTCTTCTGAACATGAGACTACTGCAAATTATGGAACTAAAATATTTAAGTTTCAAGTAGATTTATTCTTCCTCCTTCCTATCATTTTTGAAGACCAGTACTAGACTAGTTAGAGAGAGAGAGCTAAAACAAGATTGAATCATAAAATATATAATAATATTAGTAAAGAGGGAAGAAATGTCATACAGAATCTCTTCAATGATTAGATTATTACAATTAAGCCTGCAGATAAAGGGGGCTCCATTGTCATAATGGATTATGATAAATATAGGAGTGAGATTCTTCAACAACTAAATGATCAGGATTTTTAGTTGAAATAAAATATGGATCCCACTTTTAATTATGAGAACAAGATTAATGCTGCTTTGATGAGAAAACTTCAAAATTTTCCACAAATTTTCAAGATGGTTTGTCTTGATCCCTTTGAGCTGTCTATGGTTGAGTCAACAAGAATACATTCTACTATACCTACCATCTAAAATAAATAATGGTGATATCAGTAATTTCTGGGTGTACAGGTTTCCACATTTTATAATAAAATCAATACTCAGTAGAATGTAGAAAAGAACAGTTAAAAATTGTTTTTAATTTTAATGGTCTTCATCCTGAACCTATAATTTGAATGTTATGCCACCCTCCCATGAAAGGTTTATACATAGGTGTTGGAAGGAGAATTATTAGAGGACTTGGGAGGTACTTAAATTAGATATGCAGAATTTATTAAAATGTGAGACTAAAATTAAGAATACTGGAATTCTGTTTGTTACTAGAAATCCCAATTTTTCTAAAAAAATAAAAATAAATAAAGCAATAATTAATCAATAAAAAATACCATAGCTGATTTATTTAAGAACTTGCCTTTGACTTTTAAAAAGAGAAATATGACATATATGACATGTTGATACATTTAAAATGTTTTGATTATATAAATAATCTTCTATATAATCCTACTCCTGGTAATCTTTCTTGTCTATCATGTTGCAATTGTAACAATATTAGTAAAAGTATCCAGTTAAATCCACCATTAACTAGTAGAAAAATCACCATTAGTCTGAATATAGCATGTGACATTGATTATAAACCCAACCAGTACTTTCATGAGGTGTACACCAAATACCATATCAAGAATGATTCAGTGCAATAGGGAAGGGTGTATTTAATTGTTCCTCCAGTATACACGCTACATGCTTCTTAAGAGACCCAGGCAGTCTCTCCACTATCCCATATCCTTGGGGATGGTACACAGCAGTTTTATAATGCACTGTGCCAATACTCAGCAGAAAGCCTTCAAACTCTCTTGATACAAAAGATGTCCTATTACCTGAAGCAAGGCTCTCTGGGCTTGTTGCAACCTTTACATGAGGAAAAGAAATTCACTCTGGCACAAAGACTCTAGACAAGGTTCAACCACACTGTAACAGGTCCTCTGCCTGCCCCTCTTCCTGGGGCCCACTGGCGGCCCCAATAAAACTCAGAGAGGTCTCTAGTTCTTCAGCACCCTTGGCTTTATTTACAAAAGGTTCTCCCACCACCAGTGATATACTATATACAGCTTGCAGGCCTTACAATCTCCTCTTCCGCACAGAGTCTGCCCTCAGCCTGGAGACTGACTGACCTCCCCCCCTTCTTCTGGCTGCCAGCCAGCCTTTATAGCCCTTGCAACCCTCAGGCCCGCAAGTGCAGCCAGTTCTAAAGGCCAGGCACCAGACTTCTCCCCAGCCCCAATCTATTTCTCCTAATTGAGGCTGGCTGAGCAGGGGCTAATCAGGTGCCTTTGCACCAGCACCCTGCTACACACACCTTAAGTTTCCAAATTAGAACATACATGGAACTTACCTGGTACATATGCCCTGTGCTGGGACCCTGCACATGGGTCAATTTCACAATTTGGAGAGTGCATGGAAATAGTTCCATGAAATCAACAACTCTGTTCTGTGCCTCCAATGAGTGTAAAGGCTGCAGATGTAATTTATTGGTTCAAATATCTTTATGCATTATTAGATCAGATCACCAGACATCTCAAATTACAAATTACACAAGTGTGCTATTAGGCCCCAAGTCATGAAAGTCCTTGAGCACAGGCCTGACTTTCAGCATGCAAATAATCCCATTGATTTCAGTGAGACTACTGAAGGGCCCATGCTTAAGTACCTGGTTGGATCAGGCCTTTAGGTGGGATGAGATATCCTCGCCTATTGTGAGACACTTTATAGGTGAAATCATTCTATTAGTCCACCAGGGCTTATGGGAATTGAACATAGTTTAGGATCAAACAGAGAAGATGATGGAATTAACAGACTTCCCATCGAACTTTATCGCCTCTTGAACTGAAAGAAGATCAGAATTTAAGTTCCATTTTGAGGAACAGATCCGATATACAACCAGCAAGATAGTAGTAGTCCTGCACAGGGTATATTTATTTAACCGGAGATGGTTAAATGATAAGTCTTTGTGTGTTGTATGTCCTGGTGGGAGTTGTGGTTGTTTTTATATTCATTTGGTTTTTTGTTTCTTGGGGGGGCGGGTGTTTGGTCCCCAAAAGCAACGTTGGCTCTTGTTTTTAAGTGACTGATTCATTTAGCCAAGTTCTTCTTGTTGTTGTTGTTTGCCTTCTTGATTTGGGAACACTTTCCATTTGCTCATCTCAGTTCCCTGCCCCGGTGTTGCTTCACCACTGCATGAAAAACATAAATACCTGTTAGATATCCTTTGCTCATCCTCCCTTTCAATAATTTCCTTCTTCAGACGTAAATCCTCATTGACTTTTGTCCCCTTTATGCAGATTATCAAATTAGTCTTGATGATAATCGGTCAAGAACTGCATCTTAATAAAAATGACAGTATATTTAATTAACAAGAAGACAGAAATTGCCATAGTAACTCACACCAGTGTTCTGTGTATCTGATATAGGTCACACCAGTATCTGGTATCTGATATAGGTCAGAACCAATAGGACAGATTTCAGCTGTAAATCAGCATAGCTTCATTTAACTCAATGGAGCCACACCAATTTACACCAGGGGAGCATTTGGCTTATGGAATCACAAAATGGAATCCTACCAAATCAGAAAGGAGACACTTTACCCTCACTTATCACTTTGTGGGGGAGTAAATGACTGCACAATGGCCAAGGCAGTGGAGAATCAGGTTTATATTTTGTTTTCCATTCTCCATATGGTACATATGGTTTTCCAGTCTCCATATTAAGCATCTCAACCTGTTTATTTTATCAAACAGAAGATTGAGATGATTTAATTATGGTGTATAAGTACCTTCACAGGGAGAAAATATCAGGTACTAAAGGGCTCGTTAGTGGAGAAAGGCATATCAAGAACCAATGGCTTGGAGCTGAGGCCAGATACATTCATAAAGGTATACTTTTTGAACAGAGAGGGTAATTAACCATTTGAACAAATTATCAAGGAAAGTGGTAGATCCTCCATCTCTTGATTGGATTCCTTTCTGGAAGATAACTTGTGCTTATCTAAAGTATATTTGACTGAATACAATCTGGTAAACTGGTGAAATTCTGTGGCCTATGCTATACAACAAGACAGATTATATGATCTAAAGGTCTTTTCTGGCCTTAAAATCTCTCTATATAGTCATTAGCCTACTCAGGCTTATGTCAAAATTTTATTGGCTATTGTGAACTGCAAGCAGGATAAGAATAAGGATAATTGGCCAAATTCTGCTCTCAGTAACACCTGTGCAACAGGATGTAACTGAGAGTAGAATTTATACCAATGTATATGCTGAAATATTTTTGCTTACAAGAAGTCATGGGGCATATAGTGCACAATGATCCATTCTCTGCTCAATAAACTGGTTGAACAATAATTGAAAAAAACAGATGGATGCAGAGTGAAAAATTCAGCATATGAACTGCAGCACCAACAAAAAATGAGAGAGAGAGAGAGAGAGAGAAGATGGATCACCAGAACTGTGAATCTTAAAAATAAGCTTCACTGTAATTGGGAGAAAATTTAAGTATTCCATCTTGACCAGGCTATCTCATCCAGCTTTTCATTATTCAGACAAAGTATTGTCACCACAATGAATTCATCAATGTAACAGAGACAAATGATCCAACATGGAACAGACAGAACTATCTTCCTGTTCTTGTGAGGAAAATTGTCTCTTTGTACCATTATATCAGTGACAAAGATGTCTGGACTTTATAAGCATCTCTTTCCATTTAGTCTGCCTTAAATATTAATGAAACAGTGATTTAACCTCTCTACAGTAAGTTCAAAAAAGTGCTTAAAAAGTATTATTAAGGAAGAGGACTGTCTGAAGCAAAAAAAATCAAATTAACTTACAGATCTGGCCAATTCATGTGAGCTAGAGAACATTAGTAATCCTAAATAAAAGGGGTGGGGGGAAAGAGAGTACACAGAAGTTATTATAATGCATCTTTTCACACAAAAGTTAATAATTTTGGGAAATTTCCCCAAGTGTAGTTTATGTGCATATTTATATTTTAACAGGCAAACAATACAGAATTGCCTCCAGTTCACTAGTAAAAACAGTTGCTCAAACATTAAAAGTTCACCATATTGCCTGTTTCTTCCACCTAAATTTTCCAACTAGTGCAAGTACACTGGTGGTAGCATTAGTGAATTGTGTAGGCAATACTTTTGTTGCTGTCTGTGTTTTAAATATCACATCACCAAGATCCAATCTGAGCAGAGTTTGAGTTTGGTTGTTACAATGTCACTGACTACCTGGAGGCCTTCCTATGCTAGTTTTCCCACCATTGTTACCAGCAGTGGAGCAGCAGCAGTAGTAGAAAAGTGAAAAATGTTGGTGTAAAAAAGATAATGTAGGCACAACCTTCAGATCTTTAAATTACAAATTGTGACTATGGTTCTGGTTAATATATTGAATGGGAGGGTCAAAGGTACTGAAAGAAGAATCTCCTCACTGAAGGGGACTGTCCACAATAGAGCGACTGGAAAAGAATGCAGCAACTGGAAAGGAGATAAGCAGAAACAAGGAAAAGGCATGATCACACAGGCAACAGAAATGGAGGGATTTATTTTCAGACTGTGGGACTCCAGGACAGTGCTGAAGGAGCATAGTCTATTTCCTCTTCTGAGAACTCTTCTTTTTTTTGGGGGGGGGAGGGGGAATGACGACATGACTTCTTGAGAGACTAAGTAGGAATAGGAGATTGAAACTGGATGTAACTCCCAGACACTAGCTCCATACTTCTATGGTAATGAGTGATCTTGTTCATTGGCCCTGCATTTCCATAACTTGGTGAATAAGCTGGAAAACATGGAAAATGAGAGATGGGGGAGGCATCAAAGTACAGGCATTTTTTGCATGTTGTACTTTTTTTATATAAAGAACAAATATTGTTCCCACATAACAGTATCTGGGAGAAAATACAAAATAATACATCAAATGAAGGAAACGGAATAAAGCAGTCAACAGAAGACTCCACTCGTGAAGCCCTATCTGTATGCCACCAATGACTTTGCTTAGAAAACTTGTTCTCAGATGTGTTATGTAAAGTAAACAAACTTCAATCCTGGAACCAGTCATCATGTAAACTGACCAGCCGCTCACCAATTTGACAGCTGCAGATCAGGAGATTCTGATTGCTGTATGCTGCACCACTAGGCACATACCACAGATTTATTATGAAAAATCAATTTTAATGGACACACGAGACACATAAGAATTTTTGTTTTATGTAGAAAAAAAAAACTAGAGAAATCTATTTTTATCTACAATTTCTGATGTTATCATTAAAAACCACAAGAGCAAAGCTCAAGCGATGCAAGCTGAAGAGAGTAATGCAATTTTATAGTCTTGACATATTTATTGGGTTTAAGAAAACTAATTTAAATCTTACCGTTTGCATTAAATAATTTATCTTATGTACTGTATTTCTTATTGTGTTTGATCTTCTACACGCTATCTATGCTTCTAAAAGAATGAGCTAATAAAATAGTAAATCTGGGTGCTTTTTAAGATGTGTACAGCAGAATATTTATACATTTTAAATGCTTAGTATCCTAAATATGACAATTCTGTAATGATATATAAAGTAATTACAGATTGTTATACTATACCATAAACTACAAGCCTGTAAAAACTTCTAATTTATAAAGACATACTAGCTACATATGTCTTTTTATGCTACTATTTATCTATCAATGGGCTCTAATTTAAATAGTGGCTACCTTGAGAGAATGTCAGTATTCCATTTGGATGCTTGGAGTGGCAGTTCGGAATCTAATACAGGTTTTGTTACATGTAAATTGGAATAAAATGCAGGATATAAAGCACCCACATTTGAAAAAATTATCACACCCTCCTGGCTGGAATTAACTGAAGATCATTTCAATTCAGAATACATTTTCTCCCTTTTTTAATAAAGGGGGCAAACTTAACTACTGCATAGCCTAGTACCTCAGAACATGTATATGAGCCAGGTATTACATGTAAATCCCACAAGGTCTTGGGTTCTATGGAAGGACAACCTGACAAAGAGAAGAATTTGTGTACAATGCAGTGACAGGACTAACTGAATAATTCAGACCTGCTGAAGGAGGGAGAGATTGTGTGAAACAAACTATCTCCCTATGTTTGGGGGACGTCCAACAGTATTTCCCCCCACAGAGCTCACAGATCTGGGGATGCCATACGTCTCATATGGAAGCTCTGTAGGAGAATGGACAATTTCCTGCCTTTTGATACTTATCCAAAGCACATTGCAATCAGTGGAAAGGCACCCACTGACTCATAGCCTGGAGATGGAAGAAATCTTCCATCTCCTCGGTCTCCCCACTCTCCTTCCCTAAAACTAATGGTAATCAGTTGCAGGGAGAAACTCCAGTCAGCGCTGCACTCTAGGGGTTTCCTAACTCTCATGTCTTCTAGGATGCCCACTGCTAAATGCTGTCCTCTTGTGAAGTGAGTGGTGTCAGTTTAAGTGTTTGTCTCCATTTCTAAATTTAGCCAGGTTTGTGGCTGCTCTACAATTCTTCTGTAGCTGAACCAATGAATAATACAGACCACTTTCTGGAATACCGGGAGACTTACTTAGCTCAGTTAAGATGTGCATATTTTAAAAGCTATTTTGAGGAAGGAAAAAAAGCTAATATATTTTATACTGGTTAAAGGCTTATAATTTTGTTTCTCTTTCATCTGCTGCAGTGAATTAGTTTGTCTTTATGTAATCTGCTCACAATTAGAGCCTGTTCAGATTTTAAAAAGGCTATTGCATTGGTATATAATCTAAATGTATCATAAAATGTGCTGGCTTTTTCCTTACTCATGAATTTGCTTGCCAAAAATTCTGAGACCTTATATGTTTTTCAGTGTGCATGATGTGCATAGATGCATATACAAATATTACAGAATTTTTTGGCTTAATTTCACTTCAGTGTCTGATGGACCTCCAAATCTTAGAGAAATGGATGATGTGACACCTTTCCTATAAGCCCAACTTCAGCTTGATTTCAGCTGGTAAGGTAAGTTAGGTGTGTAAATGAAACAATTATGAAAGCTAATTAAGGTACCCAGAGTTTATGAAAATGTAGGCCTTATTTTTCTCTATCATGAGGGGAAAGAGATTTGAAAACTCTGACTTAAAACCTGTGATGTTTGAAAGATATTCTTCCTTCTTGAGTGGTTCTGTAGTTTCATGGAATGTGAAGGGAATTGAGACTCTGAGGAAATTGAGATCCATACCACAAATAATGGGGTCTGAAAGTGGACACACAGCTTTTCATGGCAGCATAGCCCACCACAATGACACTGCCATAGCCCTCCTTCTCCCAAAGTGAACATTACTCCCTTTTCAATGAGGACAGAAGCCATGAAAGGAGAGTTAATATTGGATTTAGCAATATTATTTGCCATAGGCATTTCTTCTGGGACATCTTGTGGATTTTGGTGGTAGAAGACCATATCAAGTAGCTGGCTTTTGGCTCCCCATGTCACAATACACACTCATAAAATACAGTAAGATGTTGGTTCCTCCTCTCCTACAGGTTTAAGGCCCTTTATTCCCTTTTTTTTCTGGCTCTTCTGTTCCCTTTATGCATCTACAGTGGAGGGCAACAAAAGGCCATAAATACCACTGATACGTGTCTCCTAAAACAAAATCATTGAGAATCAGTTACTCCCTTACTAGCCTCCATTAAGGGTTTGTGTTTCAATGTTGCTAGCACAATCATTTATGCAGAGAAATGAATGTGCCTTTCCTGCTGATTTAAGAATCAGTGCTGTTATTCACTGCTGCAGGAAAGACACAGAAACTGGGTTCACAAAAATAAAAAGGCTTTAAACTCAGATTTAAGCATATTTACTAGAATTAGTCAGGAATTTTTCAACAATTCAGTGCATATTTATGTTTGTTTAGGGCAGTGTTTCCCAAATTTGGGATGATGCTTGTGTAGGGAAAGCCTCTGACGGGTTGGGCCGGTTTGTTTACCTGCCCCGTCCGCGGATCTGGCCGATTGTGGCTCCCACTGGCCGCGGTTCGCTGCTCCAGGCCAATGGGAGCTACTGGAAGTGGCGGCCAGTACGTCCCTCGGCCCGCACCACTTCCCACAGCCCCCATTGGCCTGAAGCAGTGAACCGCGGCCAGTGGGAGTTGCGATCGGCTGGACCTGCGGAGGCAGGTAAACAAACCGCCTGGGCCCACCAAGGGTTTTCCCTACACAAGTGGCGTCCCAAGTTTGGGAAACACTGGTTTAGGGGAATCAGTTTATCTGTTATCAGAAATCCAGTTTGTATGCAAGACATTACACTAGAATGTCTGACTGTGTTCTTCAGATTGTAGAGCAATAAAGAATGTTAATTTACTACATCCTTTGAAAATAAATTAAAAAAGGCTTCACTAACTCTCCTGGGGACCTGGGGATTATGGTGGGCAAGAAGCTGGATATGAGTCAACAGTGTGCTAAGAAGGCTAACGGTATATTGGGCTGCATTAGTAGGAGCATTGCCAGCAGATCAAGGGAAGTGATTATTCTCCTGTATTTGGCATTGGTGAGGCCACATCTGGAGTATTGTGTCCAGTTTTGGGTCCCCCACTACAGAAAGGATATGGACAAATTGGAGAGAGTCCAGTGGAGGGCAACGGAAATGATTAGGGTGCTGGGACACATGACTGAAGAGAGGAGAGGAAAGGAGAGGCTGGGGGAACTGGGCGTATTTAGTCTGGAGAAGAGAAGAGTGAGGGGGGATTTGATAGCAGCCTTCAACTAGGAGACCAAAGAGAACAAGAAGCAATGGTCTCAAGTTTCAGTGGGGGAGGTTTAGGTTGGATATTAGAAAAAAACTAGTCACCTCTGGTCCCTACTCCCTATAGGGTCTACTATTTAACTAGGAGGGTGGTGAAGCACT
The DNA here is from genome assembly GCF_016161935.1 of Mauremys reevesii. Lineage (NCBI taxonomy): Eukaryota > Metazoa > Chordata > Testudines > Geoemydidae > Mauremys > Mauremys reevesii. The sequence goes on from NC_052625.1 coordinate 157,365,964, forward strand.
GGAATGCGTTACTTAAGGAGGTGTTGGAATCTCCATTCTTAAAGGTTTTTAAGGCCCGGCTAGACAAAGCCCTGGCTGGGATGATTTAGTTGGAGTTGGTCCTGCTTTGAGTAGGGGGTTTGATTAGATGACCTCCTGAGGTCCCTTCCAACCCTGAGATGACATCCTGAGGTCTCTTACAACCATAATATTCTATGATTCTATTATTCAATTTCATTAGCCTGCAAACATAATTATCCACAAAAAATCTGGCTCCTTTGACTGACATGTCAGCAATAATTTAACCGTATGGTACTGTGGAGTGGTTTCCTATTGATACGACTTCATTACTGTACAATATAAACTACAGCACATCTATTAATATACCATGTAACATTGTTATAAATCATTAAAACTAAACTACACTTGTCAAAATAAATTATCAGAGTGTATTGTGGGAGGCAGTATTCTTGATTTTTGTTTTACCGTATATGTCTGCTTATTCATTATTTTGCAGAATATAGAGATCTATAGGCCTCTCAGCCATTAATATGATATATAAAGATCTGCTATAGCATTAGAGAGTGAGAATAACTAGAGTTTTGCATATACCATTCCTTTCTAGACTCCTCCTTTGTAGTTAAATATTGTGTGGGATTCAGAATGTTGTGGGATTTAATGTACCAATTTGTTGCAAATATCTTGAGACATTTGAATGAGTTAAAGATAGTCACACCATGAACTCTGAATTTCATACTCTTGTGGGTTACAGTAAATCCTTTTTATAAAAAAGCTATTTCAAATGTTTTTGTCTTGTAAAAATAAAATTCAATCACATAAACAAGTTCTCTGAATATACATGATATAAAAGGAATTCACCCATTCTCTGCATAAACAAATATGCAAAAAAATATTCTATGGTATGAATACACTACACATTCATCAAACCTCAGTAATTATGTACTTCACCTAACATTAATATAATAGCTATTTTGCTAAATGTTTTAGAGTTTAAGCTGTAATAGTTTTTCCTTTTACTTGTTTGGATTCTTACAAGGTGATTCCACAGATGCATGCCTCTATAGGCTGTCCATATGCTATTTTCCATAAGTTATAATGTGTAATTTGTTTGAATTAGTGAGTAGTTTAATTTGTCATTAAAAAACAAAACAACAACAACAAAAAAACCAGGACCCATCAACAATAAATTATTGACTTTCTACTGTTCTACTCTCTCTCATTCTGATATCAGAAATATTGGTGAACAGCAGGAAACTTTTATGACAATGTTGGAGTAAGGTACAGAGAATGCTCCCCAGTGAAAGAGACACTTGCTTTTAAAGGAAAGAAGGAGATGAATTTCTTAACTATGGGATACAAGGATTTCCAGCTGTCTTTTTCAGGACCGGAGACACCACTGTAGAATTTTTTCAGGGCTTCAGGGAAGTTAGAGTTGAATGTGGAGATTTCTCTGTATATCAGAGAAACACAAAATTAAAGTAATTAGGCCAGATTCTTATCTCAGATCCATTTGTGTTAAGTTGGAATGACTCCAGTGAGTCAGTGGTTTGCTTCTGTGGACAGATCATGGGGGCCTAAGTTGAACCCTTCATAAAGAATTCTAAGTTCTTACCATTGGGAGTCAATAGATTAGTGCAGGCCCATTTCTTCATGCTAATAGCAAAGTTCAATAATGTGTATCTATCCAAAGAGACAAGGTGGGTGAGGTAATATCTTTTATTGGACCGGCTTCTGTTGGTGAGAGAGACAAGGTATTACCTCACCCACCTTGTCTCTCTAATCTCCTGGGACTGACATGGCTACAACTACACTGCATACCTCTCCAAATGTCAGTTAAGAGTTGTTAATTGCATTCATATGGCTTCTGGGTATTAGAGTTCATAAAAAGGCAAATTATTTTCACAAGACATTTTCTTCAACCTTTTTCATTTTTTTATTAAAAATTAACCTCATCCCTACCCCACCTATTGACAAAAAAAAAAGGTTTTCAAAGAACCTTTGGTAAAACCTTTCAGTTTTGAAAACCAAAAATCAAATAAAATACCAAAAGGTTTGTTTCTTGTTTCTTTTTTGTTGAAAAACAAGAAAAATTCAACAAAAATTAAAATATTCTGCAAAAATTTAAATATTTAATTATTATTGAAAAGCAATTTTTCAAAGACAATTCGGCTAGCTCTAATTATTATATGTATTTCATGCCCACTTTTGTGCATCCTCTTTCAGTTTTTTGCTTGTCTAGCACCAGTACTCCTAAATTAACTTTCTCTTACTCAAGGCTGATCTGATCTAAGTGACCTTCTAGATCATGAATTGCCTCAAGTTACCTGCTAAAAAATGCATCCATTTGAACAGAAACTAAATGACTATGGTTCAACTTGCATTGGTGCAACAGACCCATCTACTAAATGTTGGTACTTTCCATAATAAGAAAGCAGCACAGGAGCCAGCAAACAGAGCTGTAAACAGAGGAGTTTCGGTGGGAGTTCTGTTGGAGGAGAAGGCTTTTGTCTTTTGTCTTTTGTAGTTGTATGTGTGGAGGCTAGTAGGGGCAGTGTGCTGGGAGAGAAGCTGAGCCCTGATTAGGGGGGTGAGGATTCTCTGCTTAGGGGGTCCTATAAAGGTAGGTATCCAGCCAGTCAGGCAGCACCAAAGACAGCTGCAGCATCACAGGAGCCAGCAAACAGAGCTGTAAACAGGGAAGTTTCAGTGGGAGTTTGCAAGGGGAGTTTGTGGGGGAGACTAAGAGAGCTAGGCAAGAGAATAGACAGGCTAGTGAAGGGAGTGGGTGGTGTTCTGCCTGTGTTCTGGTGCCCGTTGGGCTTTGTTTTGCTGTGAGTGGTGGTGTTTTGGTTTGGTTTGTGCTTCCCGGATTAACAGGTTTTAGGTGGGAAGGCTATGACGGATACAGAGGCATCAGAGGAAGACACAATGAGGATGACTGGATGTGGAAGCTGCGGCATGTACATGATCCTGGAGGGGTACCTGAAAAGAGTTTTGTCTGCATGAAGTGCCGCCTGATAGAGCTGATGGAAGAAAAGATCCGAGGACTTGAGATGCAGGTGGAAACTTTGGTTGAAGGGGGTTCGAGCTGATGATGGAGCAAAGACATGAGTGTCAAGTATCAGAGGGGTAGCCGTGTTAGTCTGGTTCTGTAAAAGCAGCAAAGAATCCTGTGGCACCTTATAGACTAACAGACGTTTTGCAGCATGAGCTTTCGTGGGTGAATACCCATTTCTTGCATCCGAAGAAGTGGGTATTCACCCACGAAAGCTCATGCTGCAAAACGTCTGTTAGTCTATAAGGTGCCACAGGATTCTTTGCTGCTTTTACAAAGACATGAGGAGGCTGAAGGGAAAAGCCCAGATTTGCAGATGGAAGCAGGACCAAAGAACTCTGAGCGGAGACTGCTGGGTGAGGAAAGTGGACGGTGGAAGCATGTGACTAAGGGTATGTCTACACTACCAGAGTAGTTCGATTCTACTTAAATCGAATTTGTGGAACCGAAATTACAAAGTCGAACGTGTGTATCCACACTAAGGACAGTAATTCAACTTTGTGAGTCCACACTAATGGGGCAAGCGTCGACATTGGAAGCGGTGCACTGTGGGCAGCTATCCCACAGTTCCCGCAGTCCCCGCTGCCCATTGGAATTCTGGGTCGAGTCCCCAATGCCTGCTGGGGGAAAAAATGTGTCGAGGGTGGTTTTTGGTAACTGTCGTCATTCAACCGTCACTCCCACCCTCCCTCCCTGAAAGCGCCTGCGGGCAATCAGTTCACGCACTTTTCTGGTGAGTGACAGTGCGGACGCCACAGCACTGCAAGCATGGAGCCCGCTGCGATCATCACTGCAGTTATGGCCGTTGTCAACTCCTCGCACCTTATCGTCCACCTTTTTCACAGTCAGATGCTGAGAAATGGGGCGAGGAGGCTACGGCAGCACGGTGAGGACATGAAGTCTGAGAATGGCACAGACTTCTCACAAAGCACAGGACCCCGCGCCGTGAACATCATGGTGACAATGGGTCATGTTCATGCTGTGGAACGGCGATTCTGGGCCCGGGAAACAAGCACGGACTGGTGGGACTGCATAGTGCTCCAGGTCTGGGATGAATCACAGTGGCTGCGAAACTTTCGCATGCGTAAGGGCACTTTCCTTGAACTGTGTGACTTGCTGTCCCCTGCCCTGAAGCGCAAGGACACCCGGATGCGAGCAGCCCTGACTGTGCAGAAGCGAGTGGCCATAGCCCTCTGGAAACTTGCAATGCCAGACAGCTACCGGTCAGTAGCGAACCACTTTGGTGTGGGCAAATCTACCGTGGGGGTTGCTGTGATGAAAGTAGCCAACGCAATCGTTGAGCTACTGCTCTCAAAGGTAGTGACCCTGGGAAACGTTCAGGTCATCATAGATGGCTTCGCCATGATGGGATTTCCAAACTGCGGTGGGGCTATAGATGGAACTCACATCCCTATCCTGGGACCGGACCACCAGGCCAGCCAGTATATTAACCGAAAGGGCTACTTTTCAATGGTGCTGCAAGCACTGGTGGACCATAGGGGATGTTTTACCAACATCAACGTCGGATGGCCGGGCAAGGTTCATGACACGCGTGTTTTCAGGAACTCTGGTCTGTTTAGACGCCTGCAGGAAGGTACTTTCTTCCTGGATCACAAAATAACTGTTGGGGATGTGGAGATGCCTATAGTGATCCTCGGGGACCCAGCCTACCCGCTAATGCCCTGGCTCATGAAGCCCTATGCAGGCGCCCTGGACAGTGACAAAGAACTCTTCAACTACCAGCTGAGCAAGTGCAGAATGGTGGTGGAGTGTGCTTTTGGACGTCTCAAGGGGAGATGGCGAAGCTTACTGACTCGCTCAGATCTCAGCGAAACCAATATCCCCATTGTTATTTCAGCTTGCTGTTTGCTCCACAATCTCTGTGAGAGCAAGGGGGAGACCTTTATGGCGGGATGGGAGGTTGAGGCAAATAGCCTGGCTGCTGATTATGCCCAGCCAGACAGCTGTGCGATTAGAAGAGCCCAGCGGGAAGCGCTGTGCATCCGGGAGGCTTTGAAAGCTCAGTGAGCAGGGTAACCTGTGACTATTAAGTTTGTTCCCCCCCTTCCAACACACGTTTAGAAAATAAAATACATGGAACTTTGTTAATTAACACTGTTTTCTTTATTACTGATTTCGCGGTAAAGGGTTGAAACTGGGGGCAGACTGTGGTGGGTAGGGTGTGTAGTGATGTAAAGACCGCTTCTAAACTCGAGGAATGACCCCCTTCAAACACATTCTCCTCTAAAAGAACATGACGGAAACAGTAATTAACAGAAAAGTATTTTTTATTATCAACTAGACAGTTAGGGGATGAAACTGGGACGGGGGCTTGGGTGAGGCGGGAAGGAAAGGACTTATCAAAATTTTGTGAATGAGAGCCTTCTTGTACTTGAGCACTCTGCAGGGGTGGAGTGACAGTTTTCACGGCCCCTGCCGCCCCTCCTTCTTTGTACTTTGGGTGAGGTGGGTATGGGACTTTGTGGCAGGGGAGGGTGGTTAGAGATAGACTGCAGTGGGGCTCTGTCCTCCTGCCTCCGGTCCTACAGAACATCCACAAGGCGCCGGAGCGTGTCCGTTTGCTCCTTCATTAGTCCAAGCAGCGTTTGAATCACCTGCTGGTCTTCCTGCTGCTACCTGTCCTCCCGTTCGCTGTGTGAGCGCTGGTACTGCGACATGTTCTCCCTCCACTGGGTCTGCTGGGCCGCCTCGGCTCGGGAGCAGCCCATAAGTTCTGAGAACATCTCGTCCCGTGTCCTTTTCTTTCGATGCCTAATCTGCGCCAGCCTCTGTGAGGGGGATGCCGGGGTAGGTCGGGAGACAGTCGTAGCTGTGTGATGGGAAAAAGGGAGTGAATTCCTTACAAAGATACATTTTTGCGAACAATGAACATAGTCTAGTCTGTTGCTGTGAACAAGACCATGCACAGCACCTATCTCATGTGCACTCAGGACAAGTTCAAATTTTCGGCCTTCGCATTCAGTGCCTGGGGTCTTGCAGTGGAGATCAGACAAGCAGGGCAGGACAGCAGAATTCGTGTAGCAGGCAGACATGGTAAGCCGTAGACTTTTGGGTGCTTAAACTTAATTTATAGCAGTGCCCTCCTTTCACGGTCAAAGCAATGTTCCTAGTGTTGGCCAGTTCCTGCTGCCAGCAATCCGGAAAGCATGAATTCTGCCCCTGTCCCACCCCCTCGTGGCTGTCCCCGGGAAAGATTCCTGTATGCTGCCCCTGTCCCGCCTGCACCGCGTGGCTGTAAACCGCCGGTTACAGTTATGTAAAGGAACAGGCAAGCAGTCCCAATACTAACATTCCCCTAATTCAAAGCAGGCCACCATGAGCGAAATCACCCTGATGAGGATCAGTGACACAGATAAAGACCGCATGCTGTGTGAAAGCCAGCAAAAAACAGGGCCATATGCCGCCATGCTCTGCAAGGCAATGATACCTGAGTACCTGATGATAGCCTGGCGCGGAAAAGTGTGCTACCACGGAGGACGCAATAAGGCCGCTCTCCCCCGGAACCTCATGCAGAGGCTTTTCAATTACCTCCAGGAGAGCTTCGTGGAGATCTCCCATGAGGATTTCTGTTCTAACCCCGTACATATTGACCTTCTTTTCCATTGTTAATATTCCTGTTTTGTTAAAAATAAATGTTTACATGTTTAAAGCACTTACCGACTGATCCTTCCCCTGATTCAGGATCCGGGTTAACGGCTGGGGAGGGTTGGTAGGGGATCTCCGTGAGGGTGATGAAGAGATCCTGGCTGTCGGGAAAATCAGCATTGTAAGCGCTGTCGACTGCCTCCTCCTCCTCATCTCCTTCCTCATCTTCCCCGTCTGCGAACATCTCAGAGGAACCGGCAGTCGACACTATCCCATCCTCAGAGTGCCCGGTCAGTGGTGGGTAGTGGTGGTGGCTGCACCTAGAATGGAATGCAGTGCCTCGTAGAAGCGGCATGTCTGGGGCTGGGATCCGGAGCGTCCGTTTGCCGCTTTGGTCTTCTGGTAGCCTTGTCTCAGGTCCTTGATTTTCACGCGGCACTGTGTTGCATCCCAGCTGTATAGAATCTAGAATCATAGAATCATAGAATCTCAGGGTTGGAAGGGACCTCAGGAGGTCATCTAGTCCAACCCCCTGCTCAAAGCAGGACCAAACCCAACTAAATCATCCCAGCCAGGGCTTTGTCAAGCCTGACCTTAAAAACCTCTAAGGAAGGAGATTCCACTACCTCCCTAGGTAACCCATTCCAGTTCTTCACCACCCTACTAGTGAAAAAGTGTTTCCTAATGTCCAACCTAAACCTCCCCCTCTGCAACTTGAGACCATTACTCCTTGTTCTGTCATCTTCTACCACGAGAACAGTCTAGATCCATCCTCTTTGGAACCCCCTTTCAGGTAGTTGAAAGCAGCTATCAAATCCCCCCTCATTCTTCTCTTCTGCAGACTAAACAATCCCAGTTCCCTCAGCCTCTCCTCATAAGTCATGTGATCCAGCCCCCTAATCATTTTTGTTGCCCTCCGCTGGACTCTCTCCAATTTATCCACATCCTTCTTGTAGTGTGGGGCCCAAAACTGGACACAGTACTCCAAATGAGGCCTCACCAGTGCTGAGTAGAGGGGAATGATCACATCCCTCGATCTGCTGGAAATGCCCCTACTTATACAACCCAAAATGCCATTTGCCTTCTTGGCAACAAGGGCACACTGTTGACTCATATTCAGCTTTTCGTCCACTGTAACCCCTAAGTCCTTTTCTGCAGAACTGCTGCCCAGCCATTCGATCCCTAGTCTGTAACAGTGCATGGGATTCTTCCATCCTAAGTGCAGGACTCTGCACTTGTCCTTGTTGAACCTCATCATATTTCTTTTGGCCCAATCATCTAATTTGTCTAGGTCCCTCTGTATCCTATCCCTACCCTCCAGCGTATCAACCACTCCTCCCAGTTTAGTGTCATCTGCAAACTTGCTAAGGGAGCAGTCCACACCATCCTCCAGATCGTTAATGAAGATATTGAATAAAACCGGCCCCAGCACTGACCCTTTGGGGCATTCCACTTGATACTGGCTGCCAACTAGACATGGAACCATTGATCACTACCCGTTGAGCCCGACCATCTAGCCAGTTTTCTATCCACCTTACCGTCCATTCATCCAGCCCATACTTCTTTAACTTGCTGGCAAGAATACTGTGAGAGACTGTATCAAAAGCTTTTCTAAAGTCAAGGAATAACACATCCACTGCTTTCCCCTCATCCACAGAGCCAGTTATCTCATCATAGAAGGCAATTAGGTTAGTCAGGCATGACTGGCCCTTGGTGAATCCATGCTGACTGTTCCTGATCACTTTCCCCTCCTTTAAGTGGTTCAGAATTGATATTCTCGTAGATCTTTGCATTCCGTTTTTTGGAGCGCAGCTCCGAAAGCACAGACTCATCCCCCCACACAGCAATCAGATCCAAGACTTCCCAATCAGTCCATGCTGGGGCCCTCTTTCTATTCTGAGATTGCATGGACACCTCTGCTGGAGAGCTCTGCATCGTTGCCAGTGCTGCTGAGCTTGCCACGATGTCCAAACAGGAAATGAGATTCAAACTGGCCAGACAGGAAAAGGAATTCAAATTTTCACGGGGATTTTTCTGTGTGGCTGGTCAGAGCATCCAAGCTCGGACTGCTGTCCAGAGCGTCAACAGAGTGGTGCATTGTGGGATAGCTCCCGGAGCTATTAGCATCAAATTCCATCCACACCTACCCTAATTCGACATGGCCATGTCAAATTTAGCGCTACTCCCCTTGTCGGGGAGGAGTACAGAAATCAAACTAAAGAGACCTGTATGTCGAACTAAATAGCTTCGTTGTGTGGATGGGTGCAGGGTTAATTCGATTTAACGCTGCTAAATTCGACATAACCTCCTAGTGTAGACCAGGCCTAAGAGAACCAGGCAAAGGAAAAGACAGGCTATTGAAGGAGAAATAAAGCTCAGGAACAGGTTTGCAGAGCTGGAAAATGAAGAAGGGGCACAGCAGGTGGTCGCTGAAGGTGAGAGGGCAAGAAAGAAGAGAAGAGCAGCTAGTCCTATAAGAAGAGGTGAAGAGTCAATGGAGATAACAACACCAAATATGAGCCCCAGGAGGATACGGAATGGGTTGCGGAGGATTGCAAGGGACAATAGGAATCGAGAGGACTTGCAGCCAGAGGGAACAGGGGATAGACCGGAGAATCGCACCATCACCAGGAAAAGGCAGGTCTACATGACTGGGGACTCCTTACTGAAAAGAATAGACAGGCCTGTAACTAGAGCTGATCCGAAGAACAGAAGGGTGTGCTGTCTGCCGGATGCTAAGATACAGGATGTGGACCTGAGGCTGAAGAGGATCCTGACAGGAGCGGGAAAGAATCTGCTGATTGTCCTTCATGTGAGAACAAATGATATGGCTAGATTCTCGCTGGAATGTATCAAGGGAAACTATGCCAGGCTGGGGAAGACGCTTAAGGAAATCAAGGCTCAGGTGATCTTCAATGGGATTCTGCCTGTTCCTAGAGAAGGGCAACAAAGGTGTGACAAGATTATGGTGATCAACAGATGGCTCAGGCAGTGGTGCTATAAGGAGGGCTTTGGCATGTATGGCCACTGGGAAGCATTCATGGATACAGGACTGTTCTCTTGGGATGGACTTCACCTGAGTAAGGAGGGAAATAGATTTCTAGGATGGAGGCTGGCACAACTGATTAAGAGAGCTTTACACTAGGAATTTCGGGGAGATGGTTGGGAGATGTCCAAGTAATCTTCACGCCGGAATTTAACATTGAGAGGGAAGAAAATGAAGTAAGAAACGATACACCCGTGGGTATAAGAATGGACATAAGGAGGAAGGTAGTGTAGATACCAGTCTAATAGGTGATACTGGTGGTAGAATATCTGTGCCTAATCTGGTAAAGAATGTCAGTGAAGCCAAACAGCAAAAATTAAGATGTTTGTACACTAATGCAAAGAGTCTAGGTAACAAAATGGAGGAACTAGAGCTACTGGTGCAGGAAGTGAAACCAGATATTATAGGGATAACAGAAATATGATGGAATAGTAGTCATGACTGGAGTACAGGTATTGAAGGCTGTGTGCTGTTTAGGAAAGACAGAAATAAAGGCAAAGGTGGTGGAGTAGCATTGTATATCAATGATGGGGTAGACTGTAAAGAAATGAGAAGTGATAGAATTGGATAAGACAGAGTCTGTCTGGGCAAAAATCACATTGGGAAAGAAAACTACTAGAGCCTCCCCTGGGATAGTGCTTGGAGTGTGCTACAGACTGTCAGGATCCAATTTGGATATGAATAGAGACCTCTTTAATGTTTTTAATGATGAAAACACTAATGGGAATTGTGTGATCGTGGGAGACTTTAAGTTCCCAGATATAGACTGGAGGACAAGTGCTAGTAATAATAATAGGGACCATATTTTCCTGGATGTGATAGCTGATGGATTCCTTCACCAAATAGCTGAAGAACCAACAAGAGGGGATGACATTTTAGATTTGGTTTTGGTGATTAGTGAGGACCTCATAGAAGAAATGGTTGTAGGGGACAACCTTGGTTCGAGTGATCATGAGCTAATTCAGTTCAAACTAGATGGAAGTATAAACAAAAATAGATCTGGGACTAGGGCTAACTTTAAAGAATTAAGGAAATTAGTAAGAGAAGTCAATTGGACTGAAGAATTTGTGGATCTTAAGGCAGAGGAGTCCTGGAACTATTTCAAGTCAAAGTTACAGAAACTATCAGAAGCCTGCATCCCAAGAAAGGGGGAAAAATCATAGGCAGGAGTTGTAGACCAAGCTGGATGAGCAAGCATCTCAGAGAGGTGATTAAGAAAAAAGCAGAAAGCCTACAAGGAGTGGAAGATGGGAGGGATTAGCAAGGAAAGCTACCTTATTGAGGTCAGAACATGTAGGGATAAAGTGAGAAAGGCCAAAAGCCATGTAGAGTTGGACCTTGCAAAGGGAATTAAAATGAATAGTAAAAGGTTCTATGGCCATATAAATAAGAAGAAAAGAAAGAAAGAAGAAGTGGGACCGCTAAACACTGAGGATGGAGTGGAGGTTAAGGATAATCTAGGCATGGGCCAATATCTAAACAAATACTTTGCCTCAGTCTTTAATGAGGCTAATGAGCTGCTTAGGGATAATGGTAGGATGACGAATGAAGATATGGAGGTAGATATTACCACATTCGAGGTAGAAGCCAAACTTGAACATCTTAATGGGACTAAATCGGGGGGCCCAGATAATCTTCATCCAAGAATATTAAAGGAACTGGCACATGAAATTGCAAGCCCATTAGCAAGAAGTTTTAATGAATCAGTATACTCAGGGGTTGTACCGTACGACTGGAAAATTGTTAACATAGTTCCTATTTTTAAGAAAGGGGGAAAAAAGTGATCCAAGTAACTATAGGCCTGTTAGTTTGACATCTGTAATATGCAAGGTCTTGGAAAAATTTTTGAAGTAGAAAGTAGTTAAGGACATTGAGGTCAATGGTAATTGGGACACAATACAACATGGTTTTACAAAAGGTAGATTGTGACAAAATAACCTGATCTCTTTCTTTGAAAAGGTAGCAGATTTTTTTGTCAAAGGAAATGCAATGGATCTCATTTACATCGATTTCAGTAAGGCATTTGATACGGTTCCACATGGGGAATTATTAGCTAAATTGGAAAAGATGGGGATCAATATGAAAATTGAAAGGTGGATAAGGAACTGGTTAAAGGGGAGACTACAACGGGTCATACTGAACGGTGAACTGTCAGGCTGGAGGGAGGTTACTAGTGGAGTTCCTGAGAGATTGGTTTTGGGACCAGTCTTATTTAATCTTTTTATTACTGACCTTGGCACAAAAAGTGGGAATGTGCTAATAAAGTTTGTGGATGACACAAAGCTGGGAGGTATTGCTAATACAGAGAAGGACTGGGATATCATACAGGAAGATCTGGATGACCTTGTAAACTGGAATAATAGTAATAGGATGAAATGTAATAGTGAAAAGTTCAATGTCACGCTTTTAGGGATTAATAACAAGAATTTTGGTTATAAATTGGGGACACATCAGTTGGAAGTAACAGAGGAGGAGAAGGACCTCGGAGTATTGGTCGATCACAGGATGACTATGAGCTGCCCTATGACCTTGTAAACTGGAATAATAGTAATAGGATGAAATGTAATAGTGAAAAGTTCAATGTCACGCTTTTAGGGATTAATAACAAGAATTTTGGTTATAAATTGGGGACACATCAGTTGGAAGTAACAGAGGAGGAGAAGGACCTCGGAGTATTGGTCGATCACAGGATGACTATGAGCTGCCAATGTGATATGGCCGTTAAAAAAGCTAATCCGGTCTTGGGATGCATCAGGCGAGGTATTTCCAGTAAAGATAAGGAGGTGTGAGTACCATTATACAAGGCACTGGTGAGACCTCATCTGGAATTTTGTGTGCAGTTCTGGTCTCCCATGTTTAAGAAGGATGAATTCAAACTGCAACAGGTACAGAGAAGGGCTACTAAGATGATCCGAGGAATGGAAAACCTGCCCTATGAAAGGAGACTCAAAGAGCTTGGCTTGTTTAGTCTAACCAAAAGAAGGCTGAGGGGAGATATGATTGCTCTTCATAGATATATCAGAGGGATAAATATCAGGGAGGGAGAGGAATTATTTAAGCTCAGTACCAATGTGGACACAAGAACAAATGGATATAAACTTAACATTAGGCCGTTTAGACTTGAAATTAGACGTATGTTTCTAACCATTAGAGGAGTGAAGTTCTGGAACAGCCTTCCAAGGGGAGTAGTGGGGGCAAAAGACAGATCTGGCTTCAAGACTAAACTTGATAAGTTTATGGAGGGGTCGTATGATGGGAATTAATTGATCTTTGATTATTAGCGGTAAATATGCCCAGTGGTCAGTGACGGGATGTTAGCTGGGGTGCGATCTGAGTTATTATAGAGAATTCTTTCCTTGGTGTCTGGCTGGTGAGTCTTGCCCACATGCTCAGGGTTTAGCTGATCGCCATATCTGGGGTCAGGAAGGAATTTTCTTCCAGGGCAGATTGGCAGAGGCCTTGGAGGTTTTTCGCCTTCCTCTGCAGTGTGGGGTACGGGTCATTTGCTGGAGGATTCTCTGCCCCTTGAGGTCTTTAAACCACGATTTGAGGACTTCAGTAACTCAGACATAAGTTAGGGGTTTGATACAGGAGTGGGTGGGTGAGATTCTGTGGCCTGCGTTGTGCAGGAGGTCAGACTAGATGATCATAATGGTCTCTTCTGACCTTAAAGTCTACGAGTCTATGAGGATTCCATCCTCACATTTTCTGTGTCTAAAGAAGGAATGAAAAACCTGCTGCACCTACTTTTTTTTCATAATATAGCAGCATGAGCATCTGAGTGAATGAGGCAAAATAACCTTATCTTAAAATCAAAGAGCCCTTTTTAATAAAACCTGAGCAGGACTACCTTATGGGTCAGTGATGTGGGCCACCGCCCGGGGTGCTGTGGTCAGGGGATGCTGTGGTCAAGAGGCAAGGAGTGGGGCGGGCCTGAGGTGTGAGGCTGCAGAAGGGAGCTCAGCAAAAAGGTGGGGGGGTGGGTTGGGGAGCCCAGGGAGGCAGCAGGAGCCAGGGGGCAATGAGGGGATGGATGTGGAGGCAGCAGGGGCCAAGGGCAACGGAGGGATAGGTGGAGAGTCAAGAGAGGCCGCGGGGTGCCAAAATACAAATTTGCCCAGGGCACCGTTTTCCCTAAGGCCGGCCCTGATTACTTGAACCCGCACAAGCAATGTCTGTATCCCCCACTGCTGGCTATAGAGAGCACCACACCTAAGAACTATATCTCTTTCTGCCTCTCCAAAACTACACCCACTAGCAACCCACTAGTGTGTGGAGGGGTCATCTTTACAAAATGTTAAAGAACTGATTCACAAACATTCTTTTTTCCATTTTGCAGTGTGAACGAAGAAGCATTTTTTTCTCTAGTGTCAGAATGTTGTGGAGAAAAATAATTTATAACTTATCTAATATCATTCAAGCTACTGTGAATATATTAAATCCTGAAAACTAGTTGCTCTGAAACCAGATTTTGCTATAATAAATGGAGATATAGAAATCCCACTCAGTGCCAAAATGACAGTTTTTATAAGAATAAATGTATTTTTATTGCTTTGATGCTAAGTGATTCTTGAATTGCCATACTACAGATCCTGAAGGCACAGTATCATCAAGTGTTAACACCTTACATGAATATGTGTACAGACTTCTAGCCTATCAGGCTAACAAGAAATGTTTGTACCAAATGTGATGACATTTATCCTAATCCAAAATGGGGAAAAAAAACACCCAGAATTGATATTGCTGATGTCAGTCGTGAGTTTTGCTACTGAGCTCAGATATTTTGTACATTATATGTCTTGATATATAAATAGTGGTATTTCAGAAGCACTCCATATGGCCCTAACTTTGTTCTCACTGCAGTCAAAGGGATCAGAGTTAGGCTCATGCTGAGTGCTTTTGAAATACTAAAAATTCTTGAATCCTTGCTCCAGAGCTTGTTTTAGGGGCAAGCATGGTAGGCATGCAGGGTGATCACCTCAAGCATCCTCCTCCAGAGGCACCACACCATTGTGCTCCATTGATTGATGAGTCTTTGTTTTGCTCAGCCATTCTGGGATGGAGATGGAGAGCACTAAAAACGTTTTTTGCCCTGGCTGGTAAAAATCCTGGGGCTGTCCTTGCCTGGGTCCACTGAAATCATGGCAAACTCCCATTAAGTTAACTGGCCCAGGATTTTATGCCAGATATATTGAGAATAATATTGCATGATCATTTAAAAATGTTCACTCTGCATTAACATATAGGGGGTGGGGAGAGGAGTGGGAGGTGCTGGGAATCAGCAGTTAAATATGTGTTGGGTCTTCAGTAGAAAGGGAATCTCTTGGGCCCCAGAAATCAGGTAAATTACCATAACTCCTTAGTGGGTTAAAGCACTCAGCCTTCATCAGAACATCTTCCAAGGTGTACAATAATTCCCGACTTGTGTCAGGTGGCTAAATTACACTATTGAGAGACGTGTCTCATATAAATATTGACTGCTGTGACAGCACAAAATTTCATTAACAGCAAACAGTTTAGGGCCCAATCTCTCAAGGTGCTCATTGGTGCACCCTTAGTTTGCACTGAGATCAGTAGGAGCTGCCAGGGGCGGCTCTAGGAATTTTGCCGCCCCAAGCCTGCCTGCCACCCTCGCAGCGCCGGCAAAGCGCCCTCCATGGCTTGCCGCCCCAAGCACGCGCTTGGCATGCTGGGGCCTGGAGCCGCCCCTGGGAGCTGCCAGAACTCAGCACCTAACAAAGGAGGACCTTGTCTCAGTACTGAATTTGAGAACACAGGCTATCCCATGAGACAATAAATACATAAATACATAAATAAATACATAAAAATGCTGGTCTACTTCTCTATCTTCAGCCTTGCACAAAAAGGCCCATTATTTTCTCAGTACGTTTAACTGTTCTGTTGCTAAGTAGAGTTTATCTTATTCATGCATGTATACAATGTTTCTTTGAATTGTCTGACAATTTAGTTTTGTAAGTGATTTTGGTACACCTTGTAAAAATGCTTTTGACTAATTTGCAATTGCTTATTATCAGCGCTAGAAATCTGGATTCTTGATTGTCTCCATTCAATGTTTGTTCTTTATGGACTTCCTTTCTGTGCTGGTCATGTGCAATTTGCATCAAAGTTTTTTCCTTTGCTGTGTTATATGATCATATCCACAGTACAAAGCATAACATTTCTTGTAAGTACATGTGTCAATTTCAGTGTAATTCCATTAATGCTGTATATCTACAACCAGTCACAATTTGAACAACTCATCCATTTTCAATATTTGTTAATATATTCCTCTAATGGATAAAAAATCTGATTGATATAAATATAGGTTGATGATGTTTGGAATAATACTTTGTTTTATCTTTCCCAGTTTGATGAGATACAATTTGTGTTAAATTTATTATTTCAGGGTCACTTGAGAATTTATTAATATAGACTGGTATATTTTGGGTAGTGATGGGATGTAGAGTTAAACAGTATCATTTTGGAGGTTGTGGACATGGCTTTGGCAGTGGATGGGATTAATCAAATATCACACTGTCCTGGTAATGGGTCAAATCCTCAGATCCTTATTGAGGTTTATGCAGTCTGTCGAGCATGGGACAGAATACAATTATTGAGATTGTTCAGACGATGTTCATATAGTTCAGATAAAATAGTCAGACCTTTGGATATACAATATCAGCTGCTGCCTCTTACAGCAGCCCCATGTGCAACAAAACAAAACCAACTTCATCACCTCCCCTCCCAAAAAAAATAAACTGCCCCAAGCAGAGCTTTCTATATCTTGAAAATGGAGAAAAGCCAGAGTCTTCATGATTTCAGTGGAGAAAGACTTTGCTATTTCCAATCTAATTCAGGTGGAAGATACACATATACTGTACTATGATAATGGGTAGCAGTACAAATCCCTAAAACAGACAATATGCTTATCCACTGTATGTCTGAGTGAACTTCTAGCACCAGTGAAGTCAATAGGAGTTTTGTCAGAGATGTCAGAAGAGCCAGGATTTCATCCTTAGTTTCATTAATCGAATGGGACTGCTCATACAAGTAAAGTCATATTGGATAAGGTCCCAGATTTTCTTCTCACTTCCCTCCATTGGAGAAACATTTAAAATTAACAAATAATGAATATGTAGGAGGTGATGAGTTTGTTTGAGATTTCACTGCTTGAAGAGTTACAGTTGCCCATTACGTAATCGTAATGACACTGGGGAGCCATGCTTTATTCAGTGAAAACGATTGTGTATGACAGCAAGCAGAAACTTTGATGCAAAATATCCATGATCACCACAGAAGGAAATCCATATAAGGAAAAAAAAGATTGCACATAGAAAATCAAGAAGCATCAGCTCACCTGAAAGTTAAATGGTTTCAAAGATTTGCATTAACGAGAGTGATAGCAGAGATGTGGCTTAGAAGAACTGCTTGTACCTTGAGGGAAGATGTAGGAGTATTCAGTAGTAAGAAGATATAGTGTAAATTGGAGATGACACATCTCGACAGACAGATAAAAAGGATTAGAAAGACAATCAAGCAACATTTAAGATCGGATGGGGTCCATATATGTATAATGTGAGGTCAATTATGTAGGTGGGAGAAGGAGACACAGAGAGTGTTGGGTTACAGAAGGATCAATGGGACATGAAATGCATTGCTTTGATGCAGTGGTAACATATATTCAGATACAAGAATCCGCATGTATCTTGTATCTTTTTAAACCAACAGAGGGAAGAATGTAGCATACTCCTCACAATGCTTAGTGCAGAAAGGGATAACAAAAAAAATTACTAATGTGAATAAATTACTCACTGATTTAAAAAATGCAAATAATTTATTTGAGGAATATTAGTCAACCAACTATATAACTGTTTGCATAATGGAAATGTATTAATGAATAATGTATTCAGCAATTGATGGGAAAATATATTGAAGAATCTATTCAAGGACAGTCTCATGCCATCCTGTCCTCTTCACTCTAGCAATGATGTCTGTTTTAATACCCCATTTGTCTGCACCATCCACAAGTGATTCTGTGCTTTCTTTCATGCCACTCATAAGCAGCAAATGCCCTTCCTAAGTTGTTCTATAATGCCACTCTTCTCTCATCAATGCACCCTGATTTTGCATCACTACACCTTTTAAAGGTGCCTCATGGAGTCCCCTCCAAGACCAGACATCTGGCTAGGCCCCATTTCTTTTCCATCCCCACTGGAGAAGTTTAACCTCCAGCCGGAAGTAGTACTCACACTCAACTGAGCCCAAGAACTGTAATGTTGCCTACCTGGGCCCTGTGTGGTGGCACAAATCAGAGGAGAGGCTACATGTATAATTCTCTCTATTGGTGTGCCTTTGCTGGGCTTAAGCAGTACCTGTCCCTCCCACTGAAATGTGCCATCCTCAGGTACACTGACCTCATCAGTATCAGCTTGTGAATGATAAAAGCTTGCATGACATCCTCTATCTAGGGTGCTCACATGGTCCACATTACTTTTGTTTATAATTGGAGATATACCAATCTCCTAGAACTAGAAGGGACCATGAAAGGTCATCAAGTCCAGCCCCCTGTCTTCACTAGCAGGACCAAGTACTGATTCTTGCCCCAGACCCCTAAGTGGCCCCTTCAAGGATTGAACTCACAACCCTAAGTTTAGCAGGCCAATGCTCAAACCACTGAGCTATCCCTTCCCCTTGCTGTAGTATCTGAGCATCTCACAATTGTTAGTTAGCCTCACAGCACCTCTGTGTGGTAGGTATCTTCATTTCACAATAAAGAACTGCAGCTCAATCAGATTTGCTCAAGATCACACAGGAAATCTATGGTGGAATAGAGAATTGAACCGAAGTCTCTGGTGAGCACCTTAATCACTGAACCATCCCTCCCCATGTACATAGATGAGATCCCACAGTTCCTAACTGCCTGGTTTTCCTAGTCAGAATGTACAAACAAGACCCATATTAGCATGCACTATATTCAGAAATGAAGTGACAAGTTGCAACAACACAGATATGCTGGTCCTTGTGTTAGTACTGCTCACTTGCATTTGCTTTGGTATCTAAATGTGTCTTTGTGGCAGATCCATTTCTCACTCCACTGCTACGACTCTTCTTGCTTTCATGTGTTCCATTACTGAATAACCATTTTAGCTGATTATCAGCACATCTTTTATTATTACAGTAAAGGAGTAGATGGACTTCCTGTCAAAACAAAACCCTGGCCAGAGCTCTGTCACAGCCTTCAAAGGTAGGCCTGCACATAAGGATACGATCATGTTGTGATAATGTGATAAGAGAAAATGAAAAGTTCTCAAGTCCATCTAGCTGTTTCCCCTCTATCAAGAGAGATTAAAAAAATCAGCGGCTTCTTAAAGCCCCATTCCTATTGATCAAATATGGGAAACAAATAATAGATGACCAATCATGCCAACTTAACAAAACTAATTAAATTGTTGACCAATATCAAGTTTCTACTGTCCCGTTTCCTCTCCTCTGACTTCATGCTCTCCATCTGAAATAATATAACTCCTCAGCTGTGGAAAAGTGTAGAGGATTTGAATACAAGAAAAGATAGTGACTATAAGAGATAAACATTATATTTTTTGAGAGAGAAAAAGAGAGCTGCTTAGGAAGTTAGATTTGTTGTGGAAGAATCTGTGATGTGGGAGGCTGCCAAGACACTTCAATAAGAAAAAAAAGTGGGTGAATCATATAGAAAAGTTTAGTTGCAATTATTTTCATGTAGTCTCACTAACCAGTCAGTGGTATTATGTGGCATTATGCCAAAGAAGTCAGCAATCTGGCAGGTCTTTTTTACATTACTCCAGCAAATGTGTGCTAGATCATTTGCAACATCTGCTGCATAGGTCTCCCTAGAGGATTGGAAAGTGGTGGACATCTGTGCTGAAATGTCATTTAGGAGCACCCACTATCTAGGGGGAAAAGGCAACAACAGCAGCAGCATATACACTTGTGTTGCCAAGAGACAAGAGCTGGTTTAAGAAGGAAGAGCAAGCATAAGTATTATATGTTTTGGATTCCTGCAGTTTTACAAAGCAAAGAAATACAATTTGAATGTCCAATTTTATCAGCCCTTGTCATGTGTTACTCTCATTGACTTCCATGAGAATTTTCTGTATTGGTGGGCTATGGAATGTGTGTGTTATTTTGCACAGAATCTTTCATATAAACTCTATTCCAAAATGCCTAACTTATTGAGCTGGTGAAAACATTAATATTTCTCATTTTTACTAGTGATCAAATATGGTCATTTTGCATTTCAATGAAAAAAAGAACATTTTTTTTCACGAAAATCCGTCCCAAATTTTCCTTTTTTAAAATGCGTTCTGCTAAAGGGTTGTGATGCATAACAGTTCAAGAATTACATTGTGCATAATAGTAGTGGAAGAAATAAAAAGGTGAGGGAAGCAAATGGGGGAAAAAAGGTGTCTTTACAGCTGAGATGTGACACAAGAGATGACAGCTGTTTTGGAGTGCCTGAGCTACAGAGGAGATAATTTTTGTGCCTTCAGTGGTGAAAATGAGAGCAGGATAGATGTTAGAAGAGTGCAGGTAAGAGGAAGATAAGAGAAGAAGACAAGGTTGATAAATAGTCTAGAGCAAATCCACATGGGTTTTGACAGCCAAAAAAGAAAATTTGAACTGGATGCTGGAAGTGTTAGGCTTGTTTAAGGATGGAGATGATGTTTACAATCTGCAGCCATTATTCTACTCTACCCAGCTCTTATCAACTGTAATCACCAAATGCCCCCTCTACTGAAAGTATTGTAACAGTAACTGAGGATGTTGTTTGGCCTCCAGACCACTGAGCCATAGAATGTAAAGGCACCAGAAAACATTAATTCAAGTGATCTTGCAAGAATATTGTTGTCTGACATATGAGAAAATGACCTATGTCAGTCACCACAGTAAATGTATACTTGTTTTAAAGTGTAAGTGAGTGGGAAGGAATGGAATAATAATAAAACAAATAAAAATAGGAGAATGAGTGGTGTCCTCATTCTTAACTGCCAAAAAATGTAGGACCATCATTATAGTAGAAGAATGATCTGTTGGGGCTCCAGTACATGAGGGTGGGCCTTCACTATTGTGAACCTCTCAATGGAATTATAGTTATCTGCTTTTTCTTTCCAGAACTTCTTCACTATAAATAGAGCGAGAAAAAAAACATCCACAAAAGTAGAAATGGGCCCAGAATCAAAAGCCTGGATCCATTCTCAGTCCTGGAGGAACACAACTAGGGGGAGTTGCCAACACTTTGGAGGATAGAACTAAAATTCAGAGGGATCTTGATTAATTGGAGAACTGAGCTATAAACAACAAAATGAAATTCAGCAAAGACAAATGTAAGGTGTTACAGTTATGGATGAAACACCAAGTGCACAAATATAGAATGGGGTTAACTGGCTTGCAGCAGCACTGCTGAGAAGTATCTGGGAGTTGTAGTGGATCACAATCTTAGCATGAGTCAGCAATGTGATGCTGTTGCAAAAAAAAAGCAAATACAGTTTTAGGTTGCATTAAAAGAGGCATAGCATGCAAGTCATAAAAGGAGATAGTACCGCTCTAATCAGTGCTGGTTAGGCTTCAGCTTGGAGTACTGTGTCCAATTTTGGTCACAAATGTATAGAAAGGATGTATATCAAAGGGATGGTATGCAAACCATATGAGCAAAGGCTGAAGGAATTGGCTATGTTTAGTTTGGAAGAAAGTAGGGGGGAAATGATAGCGGTCTTCAAATACTTGAAAGACTGCCATCAAAAAGTTTTTTTTTTCTTGCTACAGAGGGCAGGACAAGAGGCAATGGGTTCAAACTAAGTATAGCAGATTTAGCTTAAATCTCAGGAAAAACTTCAAAACTGTAAGAACGGTAGGACAATGGAACAGACAGCCCAGAGAGGTTGTGGAAGCTCCTTCACTGGAGGTTTTCAAAAGGAGGCTGGATAGCCATCTGTCTTGGATGGTTTCTAGACACAACAAATCCTTCATCTTGGCAGAGGGTTAGACTAGCATAATATTTGTGGTCATCTCAGCTATGCAAGGCCCAAAGTGTCATTGCAGATGCCACATCTATGGGAATCTGACCTATTTCTCAGAGATGTCTCTCTACCAGGCAATTCAATTAAAAAAAAATCAAAGCAGTTTCATTCCTAAATTCTTCTCTTACACTCCACAACACTTTATTCTTGGTCTTTCTGTAAAGCCTCCAAAATACAGTCATGCTGTGAATAGAAATGACTCCAGCTCTAGGCTTAAGTAATATTCCGAAGTGGCCAATGGTCACGGAGTTGTGGTGATAAGTGATCATGGCATCCAGCCATATAATGTCTTTTTGTTGTTTGCTTCTCATTCCACTTTAAATGTTTCCATCACAGTTAATGAGGAAAAGCGATAGAGTGGGTTCTTGCATCCTGATCCAAGTCTACTGAAGTCAACAGGAATGTTTCCATCTATTTCAGTGGGCTTTGGATCAGATCCTGAATTGCCAGTTTCTTTCTTTTTAAATTTTTTTTTCTCATTATACAAGATTCTTTCTGGCTCTTAATTTTCTCATAAGTCTATTGCTAAGTCCTGACAGAGTGATCTATTGTCTTTTATTGTTCCATAAATATTAGTAGTTGCATAGTAGAGGCAGCTAGCCCCACTCTTCAGTGCTTAGCAGGGCTGGCTCCAGGCACCAGCGCAGCCAGCAGTGCTTGGGGAGGCCAGTGTGGCGGCGGTAGACCTGCCACCGAAGTGCTGCTGATCACGGCTTTGGGTTGTTGTTGGATTTTTTTCGTTGCTTGGGGCAGCAAAAATGCTGGCGCCGGCCCTGGTGCTTAGCAATAATCATCACAGTACTAGATAGTGATGTAAACTGAAACTAGACAAATGGAACTGGTAGTGTTCTGAATGTAAAGCGAGCTTAATAACCGTAAAACATGGACAAATCTTTCCCTTCCAAAAAGTAATAACTAAAGTTGGTTGAATTATTCACTATCTGGTTAATTTAGGCCTTGTTTCTAATTGTGAAGCATTTGTCAGCTGATCCTGATTTCTGCAAACATACTTGTCATTTAGACACATGAAGAAACACTGACAAATTTCAGCCTGTGAAATGTTTTCAAACTATTCATATTAACTATTTCCTATTTGGGGCTGGGGTGTCTATTCCTATACGATACATGGCATTTTTCTGCTGCCTGTCTGGATAATTGAAATGTATAAATAAGAGAATAGTGTGACAATGCTCCCAAACAGTGACTATGCAGGGTACAAGTGGTCAATCAGAACATCTGTTTATATTTCAAACAATTATGCATGAACATTATTTTACACTGCTTAATCAGTTACAGAATTTGCTCCTGGATGCCAATTCTGTCCTCACACTGGTATTAAAATCAGACTAACTTGGTTTAAGTCGGTAGGCTTATTTTAGATTTACATTAGTACAACTGAGAGCAACATTTGGTCATGTAGTGTGAAACTTTCTGACTGCTTTGAAATCATCATTCTTTATATGGTAACATAGTTGAATGGAGCATGATTCTGTTATGGAGAAATGATTGCATGGACTGCCTAATAAAGGAGCTGCTAAAAAAAACAAATTATAAAAGGAATCATATACCTCCACTGCACCCCAGCCCCTGCTGCCTCAAAAATGCTGCCAATAGAGGGGGTGGAGCAGAGATTTTGCTGGAACAGCAAAGGAAAGAGCCCCTCTGGTGTCCTGTCTGGGGTGGAAGGGAGTTATGGCACTGCCTTCTCACCACATGGCAGTCTTATATGTGAGTAATGATGAGGGATGGAGGCAGAGAGAGACTAAGTGGTTTACCCAAAAGTGGTAGAACTGGGAAATGAACCTAGATTTCATGAGTCATAAGCCTAAACATGAGATCATCCTTCCTTTCAATGATCACAGATAAACTCCCCCAATGCAACATTTTCAATAGCTTAAAAACACTTTTTATGCTTGTGCGCAGAGAGCACCCTGAGAGACTAGCTCCAAGGCAATCGGGAGGTATGACTATCCTACACAAACTCCTCAAATGCTTCCTCCCATCAAACTACTGCCACTGATGCCAGGGCCCCTTAAAGAGGGACAAGTTTACGCCTTAATTCACAATACCTATATTTGCTACCTCCCCCATCTATTAATGGGAGTAACACAAATTTGAAGTCCACGGAGCTAATTGTGTGATTAATGTCAACAGGATTTGAGCATGCTGCCTCCCTATGGGCATCTGGGTGCCTAAGTTCCAAAGCAATTCATAAAGCAGGGGAAGATAGGCATTCAGTCACCTAACCTGCTTGAGGCACCCAATCCAGAAGGTGTGCTCAGAGGTTGCCTAGCAGATCAGTACCCCACACACACACACACACAACAACACTTCCCCCTCATCATAACTTTAGTTTTATTCACCAGGACGTTGGGACGGCTCTCTCTTCCCTCCCCACCAGCAGCTAATAGGGAGAAGAGATTTGAGCAGGAATCTACGACCTCCCTGGTGAGTGCTCTACCCATTGGGTGTGGGATAGTCTCTCCTATTAGATAATAAAAAAAAGCTGTAACACTCTGGATGAATAATTAAAGAGTCATTGGAGCAGGGGGGCTGCATCTTGGATATCCCACCTCCTGAGGGAGTGTGCCTTTGCTCTTGCTTGCTCTCTCTGGCCAA
The DNA here is from genome assembly GCF_016161935.1 of Mauremys reevesii. Taxonomy (NCBI): domain Eukaryota; kingdom Metazoa; phylum Chordata; order Testudines; family Geoemydidae; genus Mauremys; species Mauremys reevesii. The sequence continues at coordinate 157,390,346 of NC_052625.1, forward strand.
AATGACTCTTTGAAAGAGAGAGATCACAAACATCAGCATGACTCTATAGCTTGGGATGGGGTTGGGGATAGAGCACTCATTCAGGATGTAGGCCACCCAGTTCCCCTGTCCCAATAACTATTTATCTGTAGTGCAGCAAGAGAGAATGAGGGATTTCCTCATAGCCTCATGCTTAGTGCATTTACCTGAGAAGTGGCAGATGTCCTTTACCCCTCAGGCAGATGGAGGATTTGAACCAGGGTCTCCCACGTTCTAGGTGAGTGCCCTAGCTACAAAGTTAAAAGTGATAAGGGAGCTTTGCCTCCACCTTCAATCCCGCTGCTTCTTGCTAAAATGGCATAAGACGCCTAGCTCCAAAATGGTTCCTCTCAGGGACTTGCAAGCAGAAATAGGCAACTCCCTACAGCACAGACTTGTGTGAGAGGAGTGGGGTTGGTTGGCATCTCCCATTGGCTATCTTAGGTCTTGCCCCGCATGCTGGCTTTTGTGAATGGCAGTCTAAGATGCCTACATTTCTCCTTCCATTATGTGGGATCTTAGGCAACTAAATCAGGCTTTGTGGATCACAGTGATTTTCTCAGGTGCCTAAGGATTAGAAATGTGACTTTCAGCATCACAATGCCTAACCCTTTTTGTGCATTTTGGCCTCAGTGATTAAGATGTTCACATTTTCAAAGTAGCTAACAGTATGTTGCTTCTGATGTAACTGCTTTGGTTAACATTGTTACTGTGCTTCTGTAAATCCGTTGGAGCAGTCATGGTCTGGTAGGTCAATAATCTGCTTTTTTGAATTATCCCTAAAGTATGTATTTACATGAGAGTGTAATAGCTCCAAAGAAGCAATCATGACTAAGCAATTCAATAACCCACATTTTAAAAAGTCCAGAGATGGTTACACTGTATACTAATAAATTGCAATCAGAGCATCTCTATTAAGCTATTTATTTTACTTTTCATTTTAAACTATGTCAGCAGGGAATGAACATAAACACATTTTGAATTTGAGTAACTGTCCCAATCCAGCTCTCATGGAAGGCAATGGAAAGATCCCCCAAAATTTATGGGATTTGGAGCTGGCCTAAATAGCACAAGGCTCTGACAACACTAACAGCCAAAAGCACAACAGTGAGAAGGTAAATATAAAAGCTTTTTTCTACACTTAATTCACCCTATGATGATCTGTTGGATGCAAGGTCAGGTGGATTAGATGTCACATAAGCAATGCTAAGGTATTGTGACAATAGGATAGATACAGGGGCGGCTCCAGGCACCAGCGCTCCAAGCGCATGCCTGGGGCGGCAAGCCGCGGGGGGTGCTCTGCCGGTCGCTGCTAGGGCGGCAGGCAGGGTGCCTTCGGCGGCTTGCCTGCGGAGGGTCTGCTGGTCCCGCAGCTTCGGCGGACCTCCGTGCTTGGGGTGGCAAAATGTCTAGAGCCGCCCCTGGATAGATAGATAGGTGTTATGTGTGCTAAAAGGTAGGCACCGACACTATATTGGCAAATAAGGCCAGTTAAGAAAGAGCTCCCTGCAAACTTCCATCTTTGTGTTTGCTTACTTTGATTAGTTTCACATCATAATTATGGTTTGGTGCATTAAAGAGCAATTTTCCATTGTTCAGAGGCAGCAATAAGGAGCTGTACATGTTTATTAAAAGTCCTCCCTTCTACCACTATTACAGCTAAAACTAGATTTCCATTATTTATTTTAATTCATAACATAAGAGCTATGAATCCCCGTACCAAAGCTTAAAACACAGAGAACTAATACAATAGAACTGACCAGGAATATAAGCAACCTAGCTCACAGCTAAGTGACTCCACAACAGCCTGAGAAAGATGTAGGACCCTAGCAGTTCTTCTGGGTGAGGGAGGAGCCAAGCCAAGCTACAGATGGAAAAGTAGCATCAGTCCTTGCCCTTTACAGTCCCCACTAGAAACAACCATTTGTATCTCTAATCTAAAGCTATTTATAATTAGTTCTGATCACATACTTTTATTATAACTTTCATTATAATTGACTGAAAACATTTGTATTAGGTATCTGCAGAGTATTTCAGTTTTACCCACATGTTTTTGTGGTTTCCTTGTATGAGACTGCATTATGGTAAATGCATGCCTTAACAGGAATACCTTGCTGATAAGTCTAGTGTTCTGAGTGCTTTTGCACATAAACTTCCATTTGTAACCATCTTCAGACTTGGCACTTCTGTATCCTGCCTTTCCTGAAAGTCTCCATTCAGTCTCTCCTTGGATGTTTGCCAGAACGAAGCAAATTCTTCTTCTACTTCAAATGCTTCACCTCATATACATGCGTATGTGTAATAGGTAATAGATCTGAATTTAACTTTGCAGGCTGATGAGCTAGGCATATCCGTCTCGCTGATCCATTAGACATTGGGGAACACAGATCACTGTAGCAGACACACTCAGTTGATGCCTTCCCATTCTGCTAATACTGAGCTTCTAACTGACATCAGCATCGTGTGGCAAAATTGCTTCTAACCTCATTTAAACAGCTGCACATTTGAACAGGCTTAAATGATGGGTTTTAGTAAATTGGGGAAGCATAAGTTGGCAGATGCATAAATTAACTTGGCCAAAAGCCAGCTTTCAGGAAATCCATTCTTATTTAGCTGTCCAAAGTAAATGTATTGTCTGTAACACTGAAGGGAAAGGAGGGAGGACTCTTATTTAGTGTCATGTGTGAACCTCGCAAATGATGTGCATCATTGGTTTGTCCAAGACTGTGGACTGAGCAGCTCGGCACTGACCTACTACCTCAGAACTCACAGCTGCTCAGCTTTACTTTCTCAGTGCTCAGTGAACTGAAAGAACTCTTTGGAACTCCTGCATGATTTTCACAGCCATCCTATGGCAGTACAATATCCTCTGCTGTTTCCCTTTCATTGAAACACATCTTTCATTTTCCCCCCTTTCCTCACCCACACAGGCTTCATTATCTTTTTGTTTGTTTGTTTGTTTGTTTGCTTGTTTGTTTTTTGCACAGAAATTACTCTTTTGCAGCGTTAATGCAGGCAGCCGCCTTAGATTTCAATAGCCCACAAAAAAGAAATCTAAAGCAAAAGATGTGGCCAATCACATAACATTAAGGATGCCACCAAAATCTCACTGGAAAATGTTATAGTGATCTTTTTCTCATTCAGCCATTCCTCAGAGAGCTATCATCATCCATTACAGGACTAGGAAATATTTTTCATTCTTGTGAGTCACACAGAACTGAGATCTTATTTAGCTGTCCAAAGTAAATGTATTGTCTGTAACACTGAAGGGAAAGGAGGGAGGACTCTTATTTAGTGTCATGTGTCAACCTCACAAATGATGTGCATCATTGGTTTGTCCAAGACTGTGGACTGAGCAGCTCGGCACTGACCTACTACCTCAGAACTCACAGCTGCTCAGCTTTACTTTCTCAGTGTTTGCATCTAACTTGCAAATGGAAGTTAGATGCACATTGCAATGTATCCTTTTTTATTGCACTTTGGGGTTGGGTGAGCTTTAATACAATTGCATTTGTGAATATTAGCTTCCTAGTTTTTTCCCAATGATGAATGCTCCATCTAGTGGCCTAACTGAGCACTGGTGAAACTTATCACAGGTGGAATCCCTTTAAGATTGTAGAAAACAAAATGTGTTCTTTATTAACAAAATCTAGAGAGAGAAACAGATAGTTTTCACAGTGCACAGAACTTATATAACAGTAAGCAACAATTATTGCATTATAAGGCATCTGAGGACATTAATCTTCACACAAGGCAATATAACAATTCAGATAGTCAATTGTTGCCATGGTAAAACATCATAAATTTCTACCAACTACCTAAAATAGCTGCAGATCACAAGGTAACTATTTTTTCCAATGATTATTGTAGCTTTTCTAAAAATTTCACAATAAATACATCAATCATAGCTTTGTACCTTGTCAGAATGTCTGCTTAAATTTGATGATCAGACCAAAGTGTAGTGCATTTTTCCCCTTATAATGAAATGTTTACAATACTGTATAAAATATCTAATTGAAATACATTTACATATCTATTTACATAGATTTCTGCATTGACCAATAGATATTTATTTAATCTAATGTGTACTGTGAATGTTAGCAAGATTATGATGCTGGAACAATGTACTGTGGAGCTGTGACATGTCTATGAATCTTAGTCATTACTCCTGTCATTGTTTATAACATGATTTTCAGCATGGCTAAACACTCAATGCCCTGATGAAAGAAAAATGTAATATTAAATGTAAAAGTTTTAAAGAAAAGGTGGTTCAGAATGCTAGAGTGGTACAACCTTATATAGTAAAGAATATTTCAGGGGAAAACAGTGCATTCACCTACAATGTCACCTACTCACCAAGGTGCTGTCCTCAGCAACGTGATTAAGAGCTGTCATCCATGACAGGGAGCTTAAAAGATCTGACAAGTCATGCTTAAAATGATGTCACAACACTAGGGAGTGCAAAAATCCTATCTCTGAAGAGGCATTAGCAAATTATTATTGTTAGGGAAGCCATTAATATTTTACAGAAAACAAAACAAAAAATGAAGCAGCAGCATTTTTTATCTCCTGAGAAATTCCTGCCTTTTCTGGTTGAAAAGCAGAAGCTTGGCTTTTTCTATAAGATTTTACCTTTTCTTTCACATCAGTCCTTTTTTGTGACTAAATTCTAACTTTATGTGCCACAAATGAACAAAATCAAAGACTGGATATATCTATATATTCACTGGGAACCATTTTGTATTGTGATTACAAAACAGCATGACAATGTCTCTGTTGTTTAAACTCAGCTTTGATACATGTGCACTACAGCCAGGCAGAAGTGCAATGCTGGCTTATCAGGAACTTGTGCTGTGTTTTGTGATGTAATGTCATCTAAAATATCGAATACATTAGCATTCTGCTCACACCCCACATACATAATGCTGCAGACTCTATAGCTTTCAAAGCCAAAGACATAAACAGGCTTTAGTGTCCTGAGGAAAAAGCATTTGGGAGTTGACGACCCTATTCACTGATATAGTCATCTTTGTTTGCTGAGCGTGAGAGGATACTTGCGGAATAGAAAAGACAACATTCAACATTCATGAAATGGGACATTTTTCACAAATGACTCACAAAATGTATGTTTTGTGTATGGAAAAGCCAACTGAAGGAAAATCTGTTCTTAGCTAAATTTCTTACAGACCCATTGGTGTTATATTAACATGCTCAAGTACATCCCATGAAAGGAGAAAAATATAAAAGAACACTAAAAAGCAGGAGGTTCATGAAAGATTTATTTTCTTTTGTCTGTTTCTCCCCCAACCCCTCCTTCTGTTTGTTGTGGCTTAAAAGGTATACTTTTTCACTATTTAGTTTTAGGGTACCATATAAGCATATTTTATTATAATTCAACATTTGCATGGTCAGTCATTACAGAGCAGACACATTTCAAATTAAAATCAAATCCAAATATTTCAGTGTAACACAGATAGGCCTCATAGAGGATGTGTCTACATTTCTATTTTATTCATGCTTTCTGAACATTTAGTCAACAAAATAGAGATTGTCCCAAATTATAATATGTGAAATCAGAATCATGCAGTTTGCAAAACGGAAAATTGGTTACAAATATGAACTTTTCCAAAATGTGGATCTCTTTGGATTTGGCATTTTAGTTTTCCACATAGAAATAGGCCTGAATAACAATTTTTAAAATCAGATACAGCTCCAGATATGAACTTCCCCAAGTGTGGGTTTGTGGAAGGAAAGAGACAGATCTGGTGATCCAGCTTGGGTTTACCTCTAAAAAATAGATGGTAAAGCAATAAATATTCTGTAAAATGGAGATCATAACTATGCACTTACTGTGACCATGGAAGGGACACTGGCAGAACTACACATGATGTTATAAAGGTGATATAATAGATATTAGGAAAAGCTATACCCACCCATAATATCTTAGACAGACATTGGGGTCTCTGTGGGAGCAGTGGCCAAATAAAACTGAGCCCCTGCCTCATGTCTGGTGGATCTGTGCACAAGAGAAGTAAGTGAAAGATTTGCTCATAATGAAGTTGACTGTCTTGGTATGATATTTGAGATGCCATTATCTAATAATTTTTTCTTTGATTTCTTTTTGAGGGGAGGAGTTGCTTGTTTTTTGTTTAATTAATGTTCTAATTCAGCAGTCCATGAAGCATGTGTTTAAGTGCTTTGTTGAACAGGAATGGACATACCTATTTAATCACTTAGCTCAGGGGTGGTCAACCTGTGGCTCCTTGTATAGGTATCAACTCCGGGGCTGGAGCTACAGGCGCCAACTTTCCAAAGTGCCGGGGGTGGGGGCTCACTGGTCAACCCCTGGCTCTGCCACAGGCCCTGCCTCCACTCCACCCCTTCCTGCCCCCTCCCCTGAGCCTGCAGTGCCCTCACTCCTCGCCTTCTGCCCCAGAGCCTCCTGCATGCCACAAAACAGCTGATTTGGAGGTGTGGGGAGGGAGTAGGAGGTGCTGATTGGTGAGGCTGTGGGTGGGAGGTGCTGGGAGCGGGGGGGAGAGCTGATGTGGGGCGGGGGGCTGCTGACATATTACTGTGGCTCTTTGGCAATGTACATTGATAAATTCTGGCTCTTTCTTTGGCTCAGGTTGGCCACTCCTAACTTAGCCTCTCCTAACTGAGGCTGTGGCCCTGACCACACTGTACCCTGAGGCCTTTCATCTTTCCCCTGAAGTCAGCAGGGGGGTCACATTGTGCCAGCAGCCAGAAGCCAGCAGGCAGTCTGGGCTGGCTGGCAGCCCAGGGCAGCTCGGGCCAGAGGTCGGGGGGTTGGGCCAGTTTAGCCTGGGTTCTTCTGGCTGGGGGGATGCAGGGTTCTGGTGAGCAAGGAGGAGGAATAAGGAGTGGGGCTGGGGGCTAGCCTTCCCAAAAGGCCGATTGTTGCGCCACCCATGTCCCCTTTCATAGAATCATAGGACTGGAGGGATCTCGAGAGGTCATCTAGTCCAGTTCCTTGCAGTCATGGCAGGACTAAGTATTATCTCGACTTTATAGCATCAGACCTTCCAAAAGATCCTGATTGTAATTTGCAGTCCTGACCTATTTCTGTCCTTTATGATGGAGGTAGGAGAGGTGAGATGAAATGAGATGAGGGAAGCCACAGTCTGTGCAAGATATAGAGACAAACCCTCTCCTCATGCATTGTCAGTGCTTAGAAGCAATGTCCAGCCAACCCATCTCAATCAGACTTTTCTGAAACCACCAACTGCACCACAACCGACCAAAGTTGTGACAATTGTAAACTAAACCCCAAACCAGACCTCCTGGGTGTCAGCATGAAAAACCCACATAGCAGTTTACCAATTTCGCCATATGGGAGCTGCGATGGACCGAACCTGCGGATGCTGCAGATAAACAAACCATCCCGTCCCGCCAGCAGATTTCCCTGATGGGCCGCTTGCCAAAGGTTGCCAGTCCCTGGGCTAGACAGAAAAAATACCATGCACAGCCTGGAAACAGTAATCTCAGAACAAAGACACTAGTCTGTAACTGTATCCTACACTCTCTAATCCATCTGATCAGCAGACCTACCTGTACAGCTACCACTGGGAGGCCTGTCTCAAGAGGAAGGCAACGTAATACATTCTATATTTACCTGTCAATCAGCAATTTTAAAAATAAAAACCAAATGTCAGCACATTTCTGGAGTTCTTCCCTTCTTTGATATACTTCCTTTTTTCAAAAGCTGCCATGACATTATACCAACTGCAACTTTCTGTCCTAGGAATTGTAAGTGATTTCCTGTGTTGTAGTGTCAGCCACTTTGCAATCAAAGATGATAGAATCAGTAAATGACAGCGAGCGGCGGCTCCAGGCACCAGCACAACAAGCGCGTGCCTGGGGCGGCAAGCCGCTTGGGGGCGCCCTGCCGGTCGCTGTGAGGGCGGCAGTCAGGCAATCTTTGGCGGCTTGCCTGTGGGAGGTCTGCCAGTCCCGCAGATTCAGTGGCAATTCGGTGGCAGGTACACCGAAGCCGCGGGACCGGGGACCTCCCGCAGGCATGCCGCCGAAGGCAGCCTGCCTGCTGTGCTTGGGGTGGCAAAAAAGCTACAGCCTCCCCTGATGACAGCTTTGGGTTTGTGAGACTTGGTACAAACAATTCTGGTTAGGACAAAATGCAAGTGCCTAATATTACATTATTTTAAGTATACCTCTTCCAAAGAGCTCAGGTTTTGGACAGCTCCATAATATATGGAGGAAGAAACCAAAGACCCTCTATATCATGAACACTTATCTTTACTGCCTATTATGGATTTTTTTAGTTGAAGCTCAATGGATGAGAAATTTCCTTGTACACATTGTTTCCTTGCACTCCCTCATATTTCTATATCCTTCTGTTTTCCTTGGCTTATACTTAGATTAGAAGCTCTTTGGGTCAGGGACCATAATTTTGCTTTTTGTGAATACAGCTTCTGAAACAATAGGAATCTGGTTCATGATTAGGGCATCTAGTTGCTACAGCAATACAAATAGTGATAATAAATCTTCTGGTGAAACATATGGAGAGAGAGCTCCACTGAGGCATTTTTATTTGTAAATGCCCATTTTCCCCCATGTTTGTATGGTCAAGGGAATTCCTGACTCAATTTACATTCAAGTGCCTCTGTGGTCTTCTTTAAATAAATTAAAATTTGTATTGATTAGAGCTAGTAGAAATATTTCAACCAAAACATTTCTGCCGAAAATGGGTTTTTGTGGGAAAATATTGGTTTTGACAATATTTTTGATCTTCCAGTGAAAATTTCAACATAAAAGAAAAAAATGGTTTGGTTTATGAGAAACAAATAAAATTTCAAATATTGGATTTTGTTTTCTCAATTTTAATAATAAAATAATAAAATATAAATAATAAACATCATAACTTCTTACTAACAAGATGTAGCCAGTCAACCCCTTTACTACTACATTTTCATGTTGTTGTCCTCCATCTTGCCTCTGTCTCTTCAACTGTATTTATTTTGTGAGGAACTTTAGGCATGGCCCATACCTTCTTTCCTGTTTAGAAATAAGCTAGCATGTTATAGGTGATACTGTGCATAGATAATAAAAACTAAATAACAGTAATAATAATAGATTGATAGATTCAACACAAAATTCCCAGGGACTTCAGTGGGCTAGGACTTCACCTATAACAGATAGAGAGAGAACAAAGTTCTGGTATTTTTCTATTCTTTCTCTGTTTACAAGAAATAAAAATATAGTAGACACAAATGGATAGCGGAACATACATTTATAGTAAAAGAGAAACCCAGCCTAACATTCAGGGTATATTATTTGTTTCCAGACAATTTTGATTATTTTGATTATCTTTCCCAAACACATACCAAAGGAACAGTAGTAACTTTTATTATGTTGTTTAACACTTACATCTATATATAGATAGAAAATAATGACAATATCTCTGATAATAGCATGTGGTAACTATTAATAGAAACTAGGATTTTAATGACAACCACGGTATTAGGCACCATTTTAGAGTCACAAGGAAGTATTTTTTGTTTGGATAATACATAACTCAAGACCAATGACATTCAGTTAACTACTGACAGGAAAATAAGTAAAAAAAAAATATGGGGTGGAATTTTCAGGTGTATTTAAGTGACTTACATTTTCATAGAATCATAGGACTGGAAGGGACCTTGAGAAGTTATTTAGTCCAGTCCCCTGCACTCATGGTAGGACTATATATTAGTTAGACCATTCCTGACAGGTGTTTGTCTAATCTTCTCTTAAAAATCCCATTGCTTCTTGTCCTATCCTCAGAGGTTAAGAAAAACAATTCTTCTCTCTCCTTCTTGTAACAACCTTTTACATACTTGAAAACTGTTATCATGTCCCCCCTGTCTTCTCTTTTTCAGACTAAACAAACCCATTTTTTTCAGTCTTTCCTTATAGGTTATGTTTTCTAGACCTTTAATCATTTTCTGTCACTCTTCATAGACTTTAAGGTCAGAAAGGACCATTACAATAGTCTAGTCTGATTTCCTGCACAACGCAGGCCACAGAATCTCACCCATCCACTCCCGCAACAAACTCCTAACCTATGTCTGAGCCACTGAAGTCCTCAAATCGTGGTTTAAAGACTTCAAGGTGCACAGAATCCTCCAGCAAGTGACCCATGCCCCACACTGCAGAGGAAGGTGAAAAACCCCCAGGGCCTCTGCCAATCTGCCCTGGAGGAAAATTCCTTCCTGACCCCAAATATGGCGATCAGCTAAACCCCAAGACTCACCAGCCAGACACAGGGGCGGCTCTAGCAATTTCGCCGCCCCAAGCACGGTGGCACGCCGCAGGGGGCGCTCTGGTGGTCGCTGGTCCCGTGGCTCCAGCGGACCTCCTGCAGACGTGCCTGCAGAGGGTTCGCTGGTCCCGCGGCTCCAGAGGAGCATCCGCAGGCATGCCTGCGGGAGGTCCACCTGAACCGCAGGACCAGTGGACCCTCCGCAGGCATGCCTGTGGGAGTTCCACTGGAGCCGCCTGCCGCCCTCCCGGCAACAGGCAGAGCGCCCCCCACGGCATGCCACCCCAAGCGCGCGCTTGGCGCACTGGGGTCTGGAGCCGGCCCTGGCCAGACACCAAGGAAATAATTCTCTGTAGTAACTCAGATCCCATCCCATCTAACATCCCATCGCAGGCCACTGGGCATATTTACCGCTAATAGTCAAATAGTCAAACGTGCACAAGTTTTACTGACTTGGAAAATCTCACCCATGATTGATTGTATCAAATATGAATGCAGTATTATTGTATGCCAAAATTAGTCGTGTGCAACCTTTAAATAAATAAGCTTAGCAATTTAGATAAAAGTAACTTGCTATGGAATGTGAGACAGTTACTTAAAGTTTGGAACACTCTGTGGTACATTGAGTTTTAAGCAAAGTCAGTGACCATTCTTAAAATTAACATTCATATTGATTAGCTGAAGTGACTGGCAGATATCAATAACATCCATTATTTAGAAAATGCCAACTTGGCTGATGTTCCATCCTGACACTGCATTTCAGCACAACTTTTAATCAGGATGTAGTAGTAAGGAGAGAGACAGACAGATCAATCAATTGATTAGAAATCTTAAATTAAAAATAAATAAATAAACAAAACAAACCCTGTTAAACCAATAAAATGAAGCATTTCACTGTTTATTTCCTAGGTGCATAATGCAATCAATAAAGAGTATTTCTAAAATTCTGCTTTGGAATTTACACAGTAATGCCGAGCTGTTATTTATCTAACCTCAGTAATGCCTGTTTGCTGTGATGTACTCTGCCTTTGTTTTGACCAGGTGGGAATCCCATTCACCATGTACCAGGACCACAGTATATCCTTCTATTGTGTGAGCTGTCACAGAAAAATAATGGTAGCATAATTTTTGGTAGATATGAATGAGTTCTGAGACAAGCGGAGAAAGAGATTCAACTCTCTGAACTGACTAGAGTCAGAGAAGTTATTTAAAGGGCCAGCTTTCTGAATTGATTGTTCATACAAAGGTCTTTGTAAAAGGATTTTCCCTTGAATAGGTATTCTCAACTATTCTTATTTGCTAGTAATAGTATGGATAATAATAATACTGATCTTCACTCTTCCTTTCATGAAAGTATTTAAAAATACTTTACAAAGGTAAAGTACTATTATCCCTATTTTGCAGAGAGGGAAAGTGAAAGACTTGAAGGGTAAACCCAGCTGTCTAAAAGATACTGTATATCTCAGAGAAGGATCCTCATTTATGAAATCTATAATATTCCATATGCTTATATATTCATAGAGTGAAATATTGGCCTATTGAAATTATTGGGAGTTTTACCATGGACTTCAATCATGCCAGGATTTCACCCCCAGTTTATAGAATATTTGACATATATGCAGTGTATATAACCATCAGTTCTCATTTTTCTAGTGCTAAGGAAAGTGTTGTGAACCTTCTGATGGGGTTGCTGGCTAACCACACAGTTAATTTGGAGTTGACTTCCTTTAAAATGGTGGTTGTGTTTTATCTGTAGTTCTTTTTCATGATATCAAACTGGGTTTCTGAAACCAAGACCAGACCTTTTTATTCCTTGTTTCTCATTAGCGCTTAGACAGTATAGACAGTATAGACCTATAGTTGGAAACTATAGAACAATCTGAGATACATGGTTTCTTGGATTGTTAGCGTAAGCTTTCTTATACTATTTTTATTTAGTAGTGTGTTTTATTTTATCCAATATAAGAAAATGCATATGATCCCAACTTCCCTTATTAAATGAATACAAATAGTTTGCATTGTTCCCTGTATAGATATACCTGTAGCTGTACTGGCTAAAAGGAAAAGTTGTTTATTTTGCAATCTCAAAAACAGTTCAGTTGTTGGCACTGACTGGATCCACAAAACTGAGCCCTGGAATATTGTCATGTTCTTTCTTTCATCATTTAGGGCCTGCTTCTGTTCACATCAAAGTCAGTTGGAGTTTTGCCATTGATTTCAGTGAGAGTAGCAGCAGGTCCTGAGTATATTATCTTTTTCCTCAAAAGTTTCTAACACAGATCATTCTGCCATTTGAACCAGGCTGTCCTCTATTGTCTTTTTATCCCTGCTTTCTTCATCTCTTCCACTCTGATGACTGAGCCAGACTGGTCTGTATTCTGGCATTTTAGCTCTGTATTTTTCACTTCTTCTAATATTACAATTCAATATTTACCAATTGGCGCTGCTGCTATTTTTTACTTATACAATGCCTTTTATTAAAAAACCTCAACTCCCACTAGACATCTCACTATCACCCAATATCTATGAAAGGTCGTATAATAGCACTCACCAGTGATGTACATAAGCACCTCTCTAGACTACATATTATCACCATTTCACAGATGGGGAAACTGATGTACTTACTAAGTAGCTTTAAACTAAAAATCACAAAACACATTAGAGATCTATCTATTTAAGTTCTTTTGTTGATACCCAGCCTCCAGTTCCTGGGCACCCCCGAAGAATATTGCATTGTCTTTATTTTACAGGTGGGGAATCTGAAGTATCCATGGGGTAAGCCACACAGCAAACTACTAGCAGATGCCAATTTTTTTAAACCTGTATCTCTAAACATAGGCTCTTTCATCCCTGTTTAAGCACCTTGGATGAGGTTTCAAAAGCACCAACACAACTTAAGACCACAAGTCCCACTGAAAATCAAAATTTTGAAAATTTGACCTGAAAACTGAAGTGTCCTGATACTCAGAAATACTGAGCTACCTCTGGTCCCATTGAAGTCAGTGGGAGCTGCAAGTCCCCAGCACCTTGAAAGATCAGGCCACTTCCACACAGGCAACTAAATACTGATATAGGAACTCATTTTTATGGACCTAAGCGAAAACTGTCAGAGGCACAAATGGCAATGAGGTGACCAGCTACCATTTGAGTCTTTGAACAAAATCACACTCTGAGGTGTGAAAAATTTGACCAAAATCAGAAACAGAGCCAAGTTTTCTAACTCATATCCAGTTCTCATTGCTAAACCATGTATCATATCATCCATGCATCACATTGTTTTGGTCACAAAGTCACAAGGTGTTTTCCCATAACATCAGCCACTACCTCAATACATGATATAGTGATGCAAACTGTTACAATATTTGTGGGTTTTTTTCTAATAACCCTAGGTCCTAGAGTCATGTAATTACATTGCATGTTCAGAAAATATAAGCTGCCCACCCTTGTCTTGCAGAGACCATATTGAAAATGTTACTTGATTTCATCATAATGCTCAAAATCTGAAAAGCAAAGACAAAGAACATCACATTGATTTATTTATTTTAAATCTCATGACTTTTAAACCACTCTCATGATTTTGGGAGGCCTGACTCGTCACTTTGAATGCTTTGTGTCTTGAATGATATGGTGTTCTCGATTCCCATTTCCCATAGCCCACAGGGCATAATGTGTTCCACATCACCAGAGAGGAGATGCTGGCTTACAAAGAAGTTTTATCACTACTTACACACTTAAGTGCAAGAGTGTAATAAGAAAAGCCAAAGAGGAGTTTGAAGAACGGCTAGCCAAAAACTCCAAAGGTAATAACAAAATGTTTTTTTAAGTACATCAGAAACAGGAATCCTGCTAAACAACCAGTGGGGCCCCTTGATGATCGAGATACAAAAGGAGAGCTTAAAGACGATAAAGTCATTGTGGAGAAACTAAATGGATTCTTTGCTTCAGTCTTCATGGCTGAGGATGTTAGGGAGATTCCCAAACCTGAGCCGGCTTTTGTAGGTGACAAATCTGAGGAACTGTCACAGATTGAAGTGTCACTAGAGGAGGTTTTGGAATTAATTGATAAACTCAACATTAACAAGTCACTGGGACCAGATGGCATTCACCCAAGAATTCTGCAAGAACTCAAATGTGAAGTTGCGGAACTATTAACTAAAGTTTGTAACCTGTCCTTTAAATCGGCTTCTGTACCCAATGACTGGAAGTTAGCTAATGTAACACCAATATTTAAAAAGGTCTCTAGAGGTGATCCCAGCAATTACAGACCGGTAAGTCTAACATCGGTATCGGGCAAATTAGTCGAAACAATAGTTAAGAATAAAATTGTCAGACACATAGAAAAACATAAACTGCTGAGCAATAGTCAACATGGTTTCTGTAAAGGGAAATCGTGTCTTACTAATCTATTAGAGTTCTTTGAAGGGGTCAACAAACATGTGGACAAGGGGGATCCAGTGGACATAGTGTACTTAGATTTCCAGAAAGCCTTTGACAAGATCCCTCACCAAAGGCTCTTACGTAAATTAAGCTGTCATGGGATAAAAGGCAAGGTCCTTTCATGGATTGAGAACTGGTTAAAAGACAGGGAACAAAGGGTAGGAATTAATGGTAAATTCTCAGAATGGAGACGGGTAACTAGTGGTGTTCCCCCAGGGTCAGTCCTCGGACCAATCCTATTCAACTTATTCATAAATGATCTGGAGAAAGGGGTAAACAGTGAGTTGGCAAAGTTTGCAGATGATACTAAACTGCTCAAGATAGTTAAGACCAAAGCAGACTGTGAAAAACTTAAAAAAGATCTCACAAAACTAAGTGATTGGGCAACAAAATGGCACATGAAATTTAATGTGGATAAATGTAAAGTAATGCACATTGGAAAAAATAACCCCAACTATACATACAATATGATGGGGGCTAATTTAGCTACAACGAGTCAGGAAAAAGATCTTGGAGGCATCGTGGATAGTTCTCTGAAGATGTCCATGCAGTATGCAGAGGCGGTCAAAAAAGCAAACAGGATGTTAGGAATCATTAAAAAGAGGCTAGAGAATAAGACTGAGAATATATTATTGCCCTTATGTAAATCAATGATACACCCACATCTCGAATACTGCGTACAGATGTGGTCTCCTCATCTCAAAAAAGATATATTGGCACTAGAAAAGGTTCAGAAAAGGGCAATTAAAATTATTAGGGGTTCGGAGAGGGTCCCATATGAGGAAAGATTAAAGAGGCTAGGACTCTTCATCTTGGAAAAGAGGAGACTAAAGAGGGATATGATAGAGGTATATAAAATCATGAGTGATGTGGAGAAAGTGGATAAGGAAAAGTTATTTACTTATTCCCAAAATACAAAAACTAGAGGTCACCAAATGAAATTAATAGGCAGCAGGTTTAAAACAAATAAAAGGAAGTTCTTCTTCACGCAGCACACAGTCAACTTGTGGAACTCCTTACCTGAGAAGGTTGTGAAGGCTAGGACTATAACAGCGTTTAAAAGAGAACTGGATAAATTCATGGTGGTTAAGTCCATAAATGGCTATTATCCAGGATGGGTAAGGAATGGTGTCCCTAGCCTCTGTTTGTCAGAGGATGGAGATGGATGGCAGGAGAATGATCACTTGATCATTGCCTCTTAGGTTCACTCCCTCTGGGGCACCTGGCATTGGCCACTGTCGGTAGACAGGATACTGAGCTAGATGGACCTTTGGTCTGACCCGGTACAGCCGTTCTTATGTTCTTATGTACTTTTATGATTGTTTCAAGGATCACAAGTGCTATAAAAATTATTCTAGTAAAGTATTATTGTTCAGACAATAAAGCTGTCATCTGATGTAGCATTTTCATTTATTTTTTTAAAAAATTGCATGTTTTTCCTCTCCTTCACCCTTCATCTGTTGCTTGTCTATTTAGTTTGTGAGTTATTCATGGTAGATGCTTCTTCCCATATGAGTCTGATAGCACTTAGCACAGTGTGGGTGTACCGTCATACAAATAGAAAACAATAATTAATCAAGTAGCCAAAAATGCTGAAAGGAGGAGAAATGAGTTTCTAAATTGTTTCTCTATACAAACACACAGCTATCTGTCTAGGTATATTATTGTTCCATTGTTGAGTGGCAGCAAAATTTTACAAATCAGTGATGGATAGTCAGGTATTTTCTTATTGTAAGTTGTTTTCTTAGAAATAATACACAAGTTCTGATTCCTTTAACTATGGTGGTAATACATTGCATACAGGCTATCCCATTTTGCAGAAACCTCAAGTAAGACATGTCTTCCTTTGCCCCAGAAGTAGCTTCCTTGCACTCCTGATTCTCTCCATGGCCTCAGACAAGTTTACAGCTTAATAAACTTGGTGCCCCTTTTCCTCCTGTAACTCCAGCACATTTAACCTGGGAAAGCCTCTAGTTCAGGGTTCCACATGAGGAGCACATAGCCTAGAAAGGTAGCCTGAGCACCTACCCTTCTTTTCTGCAGGTGCTTTGCAAAACAAAGGCCCAGTCAAAGAAGAATGCTTTAGTCCACAAAGTAATCTTTAACAACTCTCTGGCTCCAGTTAAGGCATATCATCTTTGAATATGTTTTCAGGGTGGTCTACACTGAAAAGTTACAGTTGGCATACCTACATTTCTCATGGATGTGAGCTGCACACTCCTGACAGATGTAATTAAGCTGACCTAAGCCCCAGTGTAGACAGAAATAGGTCAATGGAAAAACTGACTCTAGTAAGAGGCTACACTGCTGCAGCTGTACCACTGTAGCTTTTTTAAGTGTAGCCATAGTCTTCATTGCAGAATTAATGGCTCTTATGTGTTTTACTTAACCAAACTTCCATCCACACACAAAAACCTTGACCTGAGTCTATTTGTTTCTACGGAGAGTTTCACCCATGGTGGTTATACATCAGGGATCAGCAACATTTGGCATGTGGTCCGTCAAGGAAATCCACTGGCGGGCTGTGGGAAGTGGCAGCCAGCACATCCCTCGGCCCATGCCGCTTCCCGCAGCCCCATTGGCCTGGAATGGCAAACCACGGCCAGTGGGAGCTGCGATCTGCTGAACCTGTGTAGACAGCAGGTAAACAAACCGTTCCGGCCCACCAGTGGATTTCCCTGACAGGCCACGTGACAAAGGTTGCCGATTCCTGTTATACATTAATGACTGTAATGTGGAAGCCATTAGCCTCTCATCGTAACATATTTAGTTTCCCCCAAAATCTGCTCTGAATTGACAGTTTGTTTTGAACATTACTATGAATGATTCCCTTTGCAAATATAGCCAAGAGCCTAGCTACACTGCTGATTCACATTCTACTTTCTTGGAATATGGTTTTAGTAGAGTTTTACTGCAGTTGAAAAAATTTGGAGTAGAAAACTGTGTAACTCCCATTTTAATTATGCTACAGTGTTAATGGTACCCCAAATCTGAACAATATGGTATCATTACATTAACTTTGTAAAGCATCATAGAATTTTAGTGGAGAATCAATTTAACTTTATCATTCAGGATCTTTAATGAGCATTAAATGGGAACGGAAACGATTGTAAGATAAACTTTGAATTAGACTTTCTTGGCCTTGGCCTTCACAAAGAGCTTTCAAACCATATTAGATTTGTCATTCTGATTGCACTTTTCAGTATCACTTTCTGATTCAGAGCTAAGTGTCTTTTCCTGTGACAGAATTACATTCTATGACCCCTCTACACTATTCATGATTGTTTCTGCTAACAAACCTTTAATGAGCCCGTAGTTTATACATGGCTATGCAGGGCTTGCCATGCCAAGACATAATTTCATTAGCAGAAAGAAAAAAAAGACTGTGAGAAATGAAAAGAAACTCTTGTATAGTAGAAAATGGAAATGGGGAAAGTGAAACAGAAAAATGGATATGGAATAGTAAAAAGGTTAGAACTTCGATAATGTAAGTTAGTTTTGCAATATTTCTCACAATGATATGAACAGAAAGGAAAAACTGTATATTATTAGCTTAGCTTGTTAGATTCTATTTTAAGGTCCTATTTATATCAAATGCATAACCAGCTTTTGTCTGCAACTTTTTTAATACATCTTATAGATCAATAGGCCATTATCTTCCTCAGATTTTGGAAGTGCATGCAGTTTATTTATGCTATCTATTATCACTCAGTTACACTGTCTTCTTTTTCGTAAAACTGCATCTTTTGCTTTGTAATTTTTCTTCTTCAGCTTTTCGATATACACTGAAAGGAGAGATAGCACTAGTTTTGCGTTTCCATTCATCATTAGCAAACATTGCATTTTTCGCAATATATTGCAAATGATCTCATAGGGTCTGATTCATCATCAGATGAGGCAAGTGACAAAGCACCTGTTGATTTTGGTGACTCAGGATGCAGCCCATCAGCACAAAGTTGGAATTTTCAAGTGAATGGAAGTTGTACTCTTCAGTGGGAACAGAGTTAGGACATTGCTGAGCACTTATGAAATCCCCCTTCCATCCTCCTACCCCCAATGTTATAGGACTTTAATAGAACACTAATTGAAGTCTATGGAAGAGACAGGTTGATAGTGAAGATTTGAATTTCAGGTGGGATATTTTATAATCAAATAATGATTGAACACTCTGTGGGTGCACTAGAGGGAAAAGAGGCCACTGGGAACATTTACTATTCCATTTATGTTTATTGTGATCTACTTTCCCCTTTTTCCATTGGTTATATATTGCTTTTTAATTTCTAATTGCCACTTTCACTTCACCATTGAATCAGATTGAGCTTTTAGCCAAAGTTGGTCTCTTTCTTGATTGTGGAATTGTGGCTTTTTGTCTAGCTAATGCATTCT
The DNA here is from genome assembly GCF_016161935.1 of Mauremys reevesii. Taxonomy (NCBI): domain Eukaryota; kingdom Metazoa; phylum Chordata; order Testudines; family Geoemydidae; genus Mauremys; species Mauremys reevesii. The sequence goes on from NC_052625.1 coordinate 157,409,469, forward strand.
TCTTAAATAACTCCCATTTTTATTCTTATTTTTGTCTAAATTTTTCCTCCCAATTAATTTTGCTCATAATTTTCTTCAGTTTGGGGAAATTAGCTCTTTTGAAGCACTACACCCACACACCCACCCACACACTTGTTGGGACTGTCCTCAGTTTGTCAATATTTGATGCAAACAGGTAATGATCATTGGTCCCTAAGCAACCATCAACTTCCAGTCCACTGATTAATTTATCTTTATCCATCATAACAAGGTTCAAAATAGAGTTACCTCATGTTGGAGGCAATAAATTTTGTGTTAGAAAATTATCTATAATTTTTAGAAAATAATTGTGTTTTACTACTGGCTGCATGAAAATTTCAGCAAACTGAAGTCTTCCATAACAACACAATTTTTCTTTTCACATATCAAAGGTATGTGCTTAAGGAGTAACTTTTCCTATTATCTGGTTTGATTTGTGGACTGCAATAGCCCCCCATCAATATATAATATACCTATAAGGTTAGTACCAACCTATATTGCCAATAGTGTCATATATAATTATGTATAAACATATATAGAATCTAAGGCAATATGACAAGGGCACATGAGTCTTCATATTTCAAAATAAGAAAATCCATTTCAAAGGATGAGACATCTGACAACAAAATTGCTAACTGTCTCTGGGATGGTAGGGCCAAATTCAGAGTTAATGTGTTATGTAGTTTTAGTTGCTTTTCTTTCCTAGCGTCTGTTTTCTGACTACTTAGTATATAAGCTGCACCATCTTACACTAACGTAGAAAACCTTACACTCAATAAGACTAAGTAGACCAAATTCAAATAAGATACCTTAAGGAGTCTAGACAGAGAAAAATAGTTATAGCATACAAATTGAATGGTCTGGAAAAGGGTGTAAGTTACATCAACTTATACTCTCCCTAAATGCTCTTAGGTTCATTTAAACTCATTTTAGAGCTTTCTGAAAAGCTATGTCTGCAGATTTTATGAACAATTCATGAAAATAGTGCATTATGCTGACGCTCTTTATAGATAAGAGCTTCTTATCATCTTTATCCAATATTAATCAGGTGCTTTTAGATCATTTCCAAGGCAAAATAATAAATCATTATCACCTATGTGATGAAAAACAATTTTGTTTAAATTATATGAGACCACTAGATAAATTTCAAGAGAGATGTAAAACATGATTTTTCTATGTAACATGTGTGAAAAAAAGACTAGGATGAGTGCTTAGCTGTTTCAAAATAGAACTTTTAATTAAATTTTGCTGCAGGCAAACTGGATAAAGTGCTTTGAAGGAGATGAAATTCTCTCGCCTCTTAGTGGGAGGGATATTGATCAGACTGGTAAGGGAAATATAATCCCTGAGGTACTGAGAGGAGGAGGAAGGAGGGGCTGGCTTGGCTGCTCTGGGGCCTTCTCACCACCTCACCATCCAGAACACAGGTGAAGATCACAGAGATCATTTTTCATTTCAGAAGGTGAAGAAAGCAACTAGGAGAAAGGCTGCTCTAGATTTGATTTTGACAAATAGGGAGGAACCGGTTGAGAATTGAAAGTGGAAGGCAGATTGGGTGAAAGCGATAATGAAATTCTAGGGTTCATGATTCTAAGGACTGGTTGTAGGGAAAACAGCACGATAAAGATAACAGATTTCAAGAAGGCGGACTTTAGCAAACTCAGGGAGTTGGTAGGTAAGATCCCTTGGGAAGTCTAAGGGGAAAAACAATTTGAGAGAGTTGGCAGTTTTTCAGAGAGATATTATGAGGGTAAACTATTCCACTGCATAGTTGGCAAGAGACCACACTGGCTTAACCAGATTTTCAATTATCTGAAACTCAAAATAGTCCTACAAAAAGTGGAAACTAGGTCAAATTACAAAGGATGATATGTATTTTAAAAGGGCGGGGGGCATGTAGGCACAAAATTAGAAAGGCCAAAGCACAAAATGAGATTAAAATGGCCAGAGACATAAAGGGTAATAATAAAACATTCTACAAATACATTATAAGCAAGAGGAAGACTAAGGACAGGTTACACCCATTAAACAATGAAGGAGGAAAGACAAAATCAGAAAATGTGGAAATGGAGGGAGTGCTACATCACTTTTTTTCTTTCAGTTTTCAGCAAAAAGATTAGTAATAATCAGATGTCTAATATAGTGAATGCCAGTGAAGGATCTGAGATTAAAATAGAGAAAGAACTAGTTAAAAATACTTAAACAAGTTAAATGTCTTCAGGTAGTCAGGACCTGATGAAATACATCCTAAAATACCCAAGGAGTTGACTGAGGAGATCTCTGAGCCATTAGCAATTATCCTAAAAAACTTATGAAAGATAGGAAGATTTGAGAAGACTGGAAGAGGGCAAATATAGTTCCAATCTATAAAAAGGGGACTAAGAACAACCAAAAGAATTATAGACCAGTCATCTTAACTTCAGTTCCTGGAAAGATAATGGAGCAAATAATCAAGAAATCAATTTTCAAACACTTAGAAGATAATAAGGTGATAAGTAATAGTCAACATGGATTTGTCAAGAACAAATTGTGTCAAACCAACCTAATAGCTTTTTTATTGACAGGGTAAAAAGCATTGTGGATTGGGGGGGAGCAGTAGATGTGTTGTATCTTATTAAGGCTTTTGAATCTGTCTTGCATGACCTTCTCATAAACAAACAAGGGAAATATAGCCTAGATGTAGTGACTGTAAGATGAGTGCATAACTGGTTGGAAAACCATTCCTAGAGAGTAGTTATCAGTGGGTCATAAGCAAACTGGAAGGATACATCAAATGCGGTCCTACAGGGATCAGTCCTGGGTCCGTCTCTGTTCAATAGCCTCATAATGATTTAGATATTGGCCTTATAAAGTGTGCAGATGAAACCAAGCTGGGGGAGGGGAAGTTGCAAGTGTTTTGGAGGATAGGATTAAAATTCAAAATGATCTGGACAAACTGGATAAATGGTATGAAGGAAATAGCATGAAATTCAATAAGGACAAATGCAAAGTATTCCACTTAGGAAGGAGCAATCATTTGAACACACATAAAATGGGGACACTGCCTAGGAAGGAGTACTGTGGAAAGGGATCTGGGGTTACAGTGGATCACAAGCTAAATATGGATCAACGGTGTAACACAGTTGCAAAAAAAGCAGACATCATTCTGGGATGTATTAGCAGGAGTGTTGTAAACATGACATGCAAAGTAATTATTTCATTCTAGTCTCCACCGATAAAGCCACAATTGGAATATTGAGTCCAGTTCTGGGCACCACATTTCAGGAAAGATGTGCACAAATTGGAGAAAGTCCAGATGAGAGCAACAAAAATGATTAAAGGTTTAGAAAACATGACATATGGATAAAGATTGAAAAAAAATGGAGTCAGGAGAAGAGAAGACTGAGGTGGGACATTATAACAGTTTTCAAGTACATAAAAAGGTTGTTACAAGGAGGAGGACTGCACATCTGTGATTCCCTGATTCTAAGTCAGAGTGATGAGGGAGCAGAAGAGGAGAAGAGAATTCTCTGTCTCTTCTTGGTCACCATTGACTAGGCTGTGGGGAGGAGCCCTCCCTTTCTTGTATGTCAAGACTTCAGAGCACACAGAAGCCATTTTGCTGAGGTGTACCCTTCCTGTTTTATAACAGAGGCATAGTTTGAATTGTGTTTCCAAGGCCTGGACTACACTACGGGGAGGGGGGGGGGGTCAAACTAAGGTACGCGACTTCAGCTACGCGAATAGCGTAGCTGAAGTCGAACTACATTAGTTCGAATTTCCTACCTGTCCAGATGCTGCAGGATCGAACTCCGTGGCTCCCCCATCGACTCCGCCACCGCCGTTCGCGGTGGCGGAGTTCCGGCGTTGACGGGAGCGCGTTCGGAGTTCGAACTATCGCGTCTAGATTAGACGTAATAGTTCAAACTCCGAGAAGTCGAACTCTCCGCGTCGACCCGGCGGGTAAGTATGGACCTACCCCAAGATGCTGTGGGTCTCACCAGTCACCAGTTCTTGGGCTCAGGAAGGATTTTTCCCCTTTGGGCAAGATTAACATGGTGTTTGGTGGGGTGGGAAGGTTCCCTTCCTTGCATCACCCTGGCTTTAGGTTAATTAGGAGTAAGGACAGGATTTAAAAATTGTAACTGAGTTTGTAATTTCATTGTATCTTGTGGCCAGTGCAGGTGATAGCCTCCAAAGGGCTGGTTCCCGAAGGTAAACATGAGATTTGGGAAATGACTGGTATACTCTACTAGCCTAAAGGAAAGAGGAGAGAACTTCTCTCATTGACTTAGGTACTTTTCACGAGTATCCCCATTCTCCCTTACATGGTAGGCCAAGAGAATTCAAAGATGATTTGAATCCTAGACATTAGGCTGAAGGGGACTAATACTAAATATTGGTTATTTGGTATGGCAGCCATTTAACTCTACAGTGGACCCAATAAAAGCCTGTGATTTGGGGAAGGAAGTAGGAGTGTGATCTACACCCCTCACTGCCCCTTAAAGTTAAAAGTTAATAAAGTTGTGGCCTTCCATTTTAAATTCTATCCCGGTGTCTCTTTCATTCTCTTTTGTGTCCTAATCAATACTATTATGCTAATGCTTTTATATGATATTTGTCCAAGTACAGCATTAGGTTTCCTAAGACAAAAATCAAGGAATATACAATATGATTGTTCAAATCTGCCCACTCCACATGAGGGGATTGAGGATACACATGAAGGTTCCTCAATCTCTGAAGGCTTTACTATAATTAAAGAATAACAGAAATTAGAAAATGGAAAGACCTGTTATGGAAGGAGAAGTTGAAGTAAGACCTGGGACCCAGGATTCATGTGATTTTATCTTGACTCCACCCCAGCTTGATTTTAACCTGTTGTTACCGATGTTAAAACAAGGATTTATTAATTCATTATCAATTAATGCTTTTAAAGCATTTTGGTGATCCTTGGAAGGAAGTCAGCTTTAAATGCAAAGTGTACTGTTTTATTTTGTATCTATCCTAGCCAGTACAGGTTTGTTTCCAACATTCTTACAGTTTATTTTCTATATGATACCATCACTAGTGAGTCATGCAGAATTTGAGGGGTGACCCATTATTGTTTTCTTATTATACAGGCTTGTGTTGCAACAGTGCTTAGCCCCTTATTTGGAACTCTGCCCATTTCACATGAGTGTTGTCCTCACCACCATCATGGAGATCCTTGTTTGGCAGTTACAATCAGCTAGAGTGAGTCTGTTCTCAAGGCCGGATTCTACCTTGCACCATGTAGTTACTAATAGTGCAAGACATTAGCATTCTGATTTAGTAGCATTTTACGCCCAGTTTGCACTTGTGTAAATGACTGCACAAGGTGCCAGGCAACAGGAAATCAGGCCTAGATTTTCCAGGTGCCATCCAGACTGGGCTCTCATCAGAGCTTTTTTCATCTGAAGATCCCTGGTTGTGTAACATTCTCCTAGAGGAGATTTGGCAAACATGCCTGCCAGAGCAGACCCAAGAGATGGGGCTACGACAATTCTCCTTTGAAATCATCCAACCATCTATTAGATATAGTGTTAGAAAAAAATCCTGATATGACATTAGTGTACAAATATAATACCTTCTAATTCTAGCTTAGCAACAACCAGAAGAGTATATGGTGGCTTCCGCACTCATATAGTGCATGGTTTACAGATTGAACATCATTTATAAGTCTTGAGGCAAAGTTTCATTTGCATGCTGAAAAAGAATATCAATATATTCATTTTATAGCTGGAGAAAAGGATTTTCCCAGTTGCATTTCTTCTGTCTCATGAACACATTTCTTCTCTTATAGACTGATGGTTTACTAGGAAACCTTTTTTTTCATGGCCAGTAAGAATCAGTGAAGGAAACAGATTAATAAATACACACTGATTGGAGAAAGTTTTATTTATTCTGTTTCCTTTTAGCAACTCCAAAAAGCAGGCACATGTGACACATATTGTTTCAGCACTTGACTGTCTTGTCATTTATGCCTCTATGCACTTTCTCAGTTTCCCAGCAGGTTCCTCTAGCACTCTCAATGCCACTTACAGAATAACAATGCAAACAGGAGGAGAAGCATTGTTCAGGCTCTTTGGTTATTAATACTACATTACCATATGTGCCCCCAAAGTTACGATATTCTCCGGGTTCTTTACACTTTAGCTGCTTTCTGTATTATTTTCCAAAATAATGCAAACATTTTGCTTAATCCACATTACCAAACACTTATTGAATAGGCAAATTCTTAGGAACTGTGCACAAAATATACAGACCCCTGATTGTTCAGCACCCTCGTATATTTCACACTATTGTATATATGTGCAAGCTTTCCCATGTTTCCTAACAATAATGGAAAAAGAATAATAATGATTCCCATGAATATTCATGACCATTCCTCTCTTATTCTAGCATAATTTTCATAGAATGTGTGTTCTTTGTACCATGAAGTAATTGAAACCATGAAAAACAAGAAAACTTGTAGTATTCACAAAAACAAAGAAACACTAACAAGCATTAAATTTGACCAAAACTATTTGGATAGCATTTATTTCTGATGACAGTACATCAAGACAATTACTTGTAATAAAGGTTTATGTATGAACCCTTCATTCAGAAACTTTTTTTGATTAAAGTGAAGTATTAGATACATTATATTTATAAGGAATTTGCTTAACGTGTGTATTGCTGTGTTTATAATATGCTAAATGGATTAATCAAACACTTGGATTGGCTTTAGTTCTCTAGAAATACCCTCTTCATACAAATGAAAATTACTTCAACCATAAAATCCTATATATAGTAAAAGCTTTATTAACCAGCATGCTGGGGGATCAGGGAGTTCTGGTAAATTAAAAATGCCAGTTAACTCAGAGAGAGGGTTTGCAGTGCGGCGGGTGGGGTGGTACATGGCATGGGCATGGGGGGGCAGGGCTCTTGGAGGGCGCTTGGGTCTTGAAGGGGTTTGGGGGAGGAGGTTGGGACATGGGAGGGGGTCGGGGTGCTGGTTGTGGGGTGATCACCTCCAGCGGCTCCCCATCCCTACTGCTCCTGGCAAAGGTGAAGCCAGGTAGCTCTGCAAGCAGACATGTTGCCTCCGTCCGCAGGCACTGCCCCCCACAGCTCTCATTGGTCGCGCGTCCTCACAAGCCCTGGTGTAAGGCATGTGCTGGGATCTGGATTTGGAATGTAAGGAGGACTTCAGGACAAAGAGCCGAGAAGATTTTGGGCAGTCCTGTGGCCCACAGGGCATCCTGAGGGGACTGTAATCAATATAGGCCCCCAGCCCTGTCTAAGTTACGCTGGATGGTGGTGATGTTGGATAGGTGGGAATCCCCTAGCCACTCCTCTGCTGCAGTCCTTTTACATATAAAGGAAATTTATCTTGGCGGTGCTTCCACCTGGCTGGGCCCTCTACACATTCACTGGTGTGCCTTGGGTGCCTTCAGGAATAAACCTGAGCTAATCTATGCAATGGGCCTATCTCAAAAGTACCAATTACAAACAATATGCAATCATTATACACTTAAATTTCAGTTAACATATCTTTACTTCACAATTTAAGAACCATGATATAACAGACTGAGATTAATTAAAATGGCACAGCCAATTTAAGTCAGCAGGAGGCACTTCAATAAATCAATTAATACATGAGGTTTACAATAGTAAATGAAACTTTACCAATTTACATTTACCCCACCTATGAGTATGCATGCCTCTGAATTTCAGAGTTTGAAACACTTGTGTGGCTGCACTTGAAGATTGGGAAGCTGGGGACACTACAGAAAGGAAACTACAGAAAGGAAATATGTAAATTAAATGTCTGACAATTATGAATTGGATAGGCCTTAGAGAGAGGGAGCAGAAACAGACAATCTGATTTTTTTTTCTAGAGAAACATTCTCCATTGTTCTACAATAATAAATGGAGGAGCCTATATATTGCTTTTTTGAAAGGAATATATATATATATTATTTGAAAATAAAAATGCAGTATCATCTATCTATCTATCTATCTATCTATCTATCTATCTATCTATCTATCTATCTATCTATCGATGCTGCATTTTTATTTTCAAATACATGATGTGAGAAATAAGATAAATTTTGGTAACTCTTCTAAAAGGAATGATATCATTTGAGAAGACTATTTTTTTTAATTGACCTAAGTCCTAGGGGTTTAATTTAAGATATTTCTCCCTTCTAAGTAGGGATTTCTGAACCAGAATTTGCAAGTAGCAAGATAGGAGGAGCACAGTTCTCATTGTATTATTATTATTTTTTTAAGTTCGTTTGTGAGGAACATTCAATTGGAATTAATAATGTTCTGTTGTAAAGAAAGGAATAGCTTTTACTTAAGTAAGTACTTAATGAGGTATATGTTTTATCTTTTTCCTAACTACTATATACAAACATCAGAATCCCTGTAGTCATTTTGGTACTGTTAGATCTGTCATTATATGTTACAATGCACATGACATAAGGTTAATATATCCGTTTTATAAATATCTCTGAGAGACATTTTAGGCAACAGTGGGAGGTAATAATGAGTGTTTTGCATTCCATTAGACAGCACTGACTCCTTTGTGGATTCTGGTTACCCTATATGGTTCCCTATGGGAGACAACTTTTATGCCAAAACTACTGTATCCATTTCTACTGACCACTCAACGTTTTCCCTTGGTCATGGAAAATAAGAATTTCAGTGAAAATATCAACAACACATTGAAATATTTCTATGCACTTGGTTTGGAAAGAAAGTGCCAGTGGATTAGTTACTTGATGATGAGGAAATATAGATGACATATGTGACAACAATCTTTTTATTATACTATTCATTCTATGCAACTACTGCAAATGCTGAAAAAATGGTGTTTTAATAAGAGCATTGCAAAAATGATTTTTGAATGAATTGTAAATTGCATGATAAAATAATTTCCAAAACCCAACTTCATGCTGCAAATGAATGACACGGGGATTATGCCAGTGTTCAGAAACGGTCTGGATATAATTATCCAATATTCTTCATAACTTTTACATTTATGCCAAATCAATATGTTCAACCAAGCTAAAGACAGTGAAAATACTTGAAAAGGCAGTAGAAATAGCTACTTAGTGTAAAATAAAACAAAAGAAAAATAACAACAACAACAAAAACCCTCATACCATATACAAAGAAACAGTCACATTTCAGGGTTCTGTCCTCAGTCACACTCATACTCATATTGATTAGAACCTCACTCCATAAATAGTCCCATTGATGACAACAGTGCTATACTGGAATAAGGTGTTACCCAAGTTGAGTCAGGCTAGCAGAATCTATTCCTTAAAGTCGGTTATGAAACTGGCACAGAACTCTTATTAAAAGATGATGTGGAAATCCACTGTTAGGAGAACACCAGTAGATGTTGTGTCTCAGGAGTCGTAATTTGTCCCAGAGCTCTTCAGTGAACACAGGGATTACATGTTCTGCACCCTCCATTAAAATGGTGCAGATTGCTACATCTGTGCACTAGCACTAAAGTTTAAAGGGAATTTTTTACTCTTGAGAGAGCACAGTATCCCCCTTCTTCACAAAAAAGGCAGATTGAAATGCAGCTCATACTACAGATGTAAAAGCGTGTAATTCCATTGACTACATCTCCACATTTACATACATTCAGAATTTGACCCCGTTATGGTCCAGTTGGTTCAGGGTACAAACCTAGACCACTGAGGGGGTTGTATCACCACTTGCCTGCAATACTTGGTGACTTACAATATCTTGCTGCTGTGGTTAATCCTGGGCACTCCAGGCTTGTATTAAACTCCCAAGGTTACAGCTTTTATCTGACCTTGCATTGGTAGATGCTGCCACCATCCAAGTTCAGAACCCCTTTGAGAGCCCAGGAAGGCGCACTTGGGAATTCCTTTGTTTTGCTTCACACTTGAAAACATATTATCAATGACATTTCATAATTCCTCTATAGAGTTAATACATACATTTTATAATAGGGTGTCCATATGTCCCAATTTTATAGGGACAATCCCAATATTGGGGGGTTTGCTTATATAGGCACCTATTACTTCCCACCCTACTCACAGAAATATATTAATCTTTATGAGAGTAACAATTTCCTCACGGTTTAAAAAAGAGATGGAGAAAAAACAATTTAATGTTATATCCATTTGCTTTTGAAGCTGGAAAAAAGCCTGAAATAAGTTTCATACTGGGGCCCCATCATACCATCTATACATGGGCAAAACTTTATTGAAGTCAACTGGAGCTTTTCCAGATCACAGGATCAGGTCCTATGTATACGTGAACAATAAAACACAGTGGTTCACTGTTCAATAGAAATAAAAGAAAAGTGAATTTCCCTGAGAGGAAAAACTTGAAAGTCTATGACAACCTGCAGGGAAATCATGGAAATCTGCATTACTATGCAATGGTTCCTACAGGACAGAATCTCACAGAAGCTCAGCTAACATGCAGAAACACTTAGAATACAGATAAGTTTTCAACAGATAAATACATAGCTGACTTTTTTTCCTGGCTGCTTAGTCAATACGTTTCATTATAGATGTTAGACCTCAGTAGCATTAAGAAAGCTCAGCATGCATTTTGGTAGACCACAAATAATGCTTTTATTCAGTGAGATGTCTAATTCATTCCGTCTTCTAAATCATATTTTAATGAACACCTTCTGCTAGTGTAATGGTATAATATGGATCTAAACTTGCATTTTTATATACTGAAAAACTGAGAAAGATGCTACCTATGTAGGGAAATATCATTCCATTATGGAAAAGAGTTCAGAGTGAAAAAAATAGCAGACAGCAATGACCTACTTCCTTTACATTATTTCATATCTAAGTTTTTCTTTCTTTGTTTTTGTTTCCTGATCAGTTGAGCAAAATAGCAGCTGGAGTCAGGTGGTTCGCACACTTGAGTTTTTCTTGCACAAAAATTGATTAGGAACTCCATGAGATTAGTCTACTACCCTGCTATTACTTTTGGGCCACTATCATTGTCTCTCGATTTACATTGTTTAATTGTAATCAGAATGTATAACAGTTTTGTTTTTCTTTAGTCTTCAAGCAAGGATGCAGTTACAGCTTTGGAGAAAGAAGTCCTCTGCTACCCATGCAGTGGATACAGACTTGGCAGTGTCAATGCAAATTTCCTCTGCACTTATCAATACCTCAGTATTGATCAGCTGGAATCACATTTCTTCCATCAGGTGTATAAATCCTAATTTCCCCTTCTTAATAACAGTATAGTTAGGTAACCCTCAGTATCTTCAAATTCCCAGCCAAAACAATCACATGATTTTATTGTTATTACTGTCCCATCTTTCTTCACTCCAATATTTTTTAAAATTGTGTCATCACATCTTTTCTGAACTCAGATTCTTTGGGTTTGATTCTCTTCTCATTTACACGGGTCTTAAATCTGTGGAACTTCACTGATGGCAACAGAGTTACTTCTGCTTCACGGCATAAAATTCTGATCCAATAAAGCACTTAAGCATGTATAAGTTTAAGTACACCAATAATCCTATTGACATGATTGGGGTTACCCATATGACAAAAAAGGTAAAACATATTTCACCAAAAAAGAAAAAAAAATGTTTCCTGAATTTTTAACCACAGCTCTTGCTGTGGTGGTTACACTCTATATCAGTGGTGGTGTAGCAGGGTGTTTACCCTGCTCCTGCCCTGAAGGGCTTAAAACAGCCCTGGGGGAAGGTTGTGGCTGGGAGCTACTAAGCTGGGCTGATTGGGAAGCGGCTGCAGCTGGGCCACGCCCCAATCAGGCCACAGCTGGCCTGTATAAAGAGGCTGGAAGCCAGGAGTCTTTCTCTCTGTTTGTAGAGGGAGAAGGGCCTGGCTGCAGGAAGCTAGACACAAGGTACCTGAGTGAAACAGGGCTGGGGAAAAGCAGAGGAGCTGGGGAGCTCCAGCCTGGAAAGACCCAGGCGGTGGCCTAGCTTTGGGCTAAAAGGTATTGGAGGTTGCAGAGGGCAGCCCAGGAGTAGGCCAAGGCATCAGCTCCAAACCCAACCTTGCCAGTGATGAGCAGGCTGATACTGCAGTCTGCCCCAGGGCGTGGGGGATAGACAATGACTGAAAGTAGCCATATACTGAGGCGAGGTGGGGATAGTGGGTGGGGGTTCCCCAGGGAGGGGAGACCCTAGGACTGAGGGGGTTACTGCCAGGGGAAAGCACCCCATGTAAAAGGGCACTGGGTCCAGGGAGGGACACGGGGGGGCCAGAGGACAGGTGGATCAATGCCCTGCAGAGGGCGCTCCAGAGCTGGAATGAGTAATTCCCAGGAGTCACCAGCAGGAGGACCCGCAAGGGGTGAGTCCGCTCATCTACAGGTGGGCCCATCAGGGTAATCCTCTGGTGAGCCGCCAGACAGTATATTTAAATTTGCACAGACTCCCACAGCTCCCAGTGGCCGCGGTTCGCCGTTCCCAACCACTGGGAGCTGTGGGAAGCAGCAGCCAGCACATCCCTGCAGCCCTGTTGCCCACCAGTGCTCTTTATCCTTCCCTATTTGATGTGTATCAGATCCTTCACTCTCCAAAAGAGTCAGCACTTGACAAGTTCAATGATTTTTCAACCCTGATTTTGGAAGTGGAAAATAGTTCCCCGTTTTCAATATTCATATAAATGATCTTGCAACATAATAAAGTACATGTGACACTCAATGTTCTTTGTTTGTTTGTTTATTTGTTTTAAAAAAATCTTAAAGGAAAGATGAGCTGGCACATTAAAATGACCTCATGACAACCTGCTTAATTAGACTAAATTAGCAGAAAATGCTGTTTTAACAGAAAAGAAGCACTAAGGGCTGACTTTAACAAGGCACTTAATTACATACATCAAGGGGAAATTCTTAAGGGACCTTTCTTTTCTTCGTCTAAGTGACTCACTTAACACAGTTCTTCATTTGCAAATGTGATTGGGGAAAAGGATCTAACTAGATAAATTAGATCTAATTTCATCACCCATATAACTTTTGTAAAAGTTCCAGCCAATCTAGAGGGGGGGAAATCCTTGTGCTGAGCTTCCTTTTGCTGACAGCTGCATTTCATATTTGTTATATTTTAGTTGAGTGACTAAATACAGATGCAACGAATTAATGACTTGCATATGTCATTTGAAGAGGAACCTGTTTCATTCATCTGCTGTTTGCTTAGCATTCAAATTGTGCAAAATTATAAGTAGAAAACACAAATCAGAAATGCTCAATTTTACTTCTATGATTTTCTTATTTACTGTGTAACAACACTGCATTAGGCGTCAGGACAGCTGAACCCTATTCACTGACTTGCTGCAGACTCACTGTGGGTGAAAAGAACAGACATATTACAGTGAAGAACATAAGGTCTGGTCTTCTTCCATAATTTATGGTTTAAACTGTGATTATACAAATATATTTTACTATACAGTAAAATTTGCCTTTCAGATACTTCAGATGTTTCAAGATCAGTAGAACCCTTATATCTCCCTCCCTAATTACACCTATGGTAATATAGATCCTGGGGTTTTATGTTACCTTCCCCCGTCCTGATCAGACACAGTGAGTTACAGTACAGAAGCTGTCAAGAAAGAAGTGACCACCATAAATTGTTCAGCTTGTGGATCTCAATTCTGCAGGCTACTGAGTGAAGTTTGGAGAGAAAAAGAGACAGTACTTAGGACTTAGTTTTAGTTCAGCACCTGTCTAGAAGAATAAGGAGTTACCATATTAGGTCAATGTAGTGGATGAAAAGCTGGTTTAAATAACCAGTGTAGGAGTTCCAGAATTGCACAGAGCCAGCATAGTTAACTCTATGCCACTTACTGTACTTGGCCCCCTTCCTTCCACACCCTGCATGGAGAGTATGCTGGAGGCATGTAAGGAGCATACTGAACTCCTGACCCATGACCAGTGTAATGGGCTTACAGAACCATTACAATCAGGCACAAATTAAAGCAGTCCTGATATTTATAATGATTGAATCCCCTTATTATACGTCGGTCTTTGTTTCACAAATGCATCTTATCTCCTTGGTGCCAAAGGAATAATCAGCCTCCTCTGCTTCTATTGGAAGTTGATTCCCATTTAAGGAAGTTTGTCCCTCCATTCCTGCCTGGGGCACTTCTGTCATGACACAGGCTTCTTGAATTGGAGAACACCCATTTCTGAGGTGGGCCTGCTCTAAAAATGCTCTTATGTATTGTCTCTCTGTAATTCTCTCTTTTTCCTCATCCATCTTCATAATCCCTTACTTGAAGGGGGAAAAAATGATGCTAATGTGATGTTTGCAGTCCTTGACCCTGATCATGCTGCTTGCATATTACATCCCTTTCCCCCACCCGCTGTCTGCCTTGTCTCTTTAGACTGTCAACTTCTCAGGGGAAACTCTCCACTATTCTGTGTTTGTGCAGTGCCTCACACACTGAGGCCACAGTCCCACTTGGCCCTTTATTATTATAATAAATATAAGTAATAATACTTGGCCTCTGAGAGTCATGATATGCTTGTAGTGGGTGAGTCTGTGTACTTGTTGGTCAGAAGACAAGCAGCCATAAATGTTGCAGTATACGAGATACCTGCCATTCTGATTAATCTGTTGCTAGTCTTCTAACTATATATTTAAATGCAAGCCTGTGACTATAAATGACAGGAGTAGTAACTATTTTCAGAACTTTCATTTAGTCCTTTTACCATCTAGAAATAATAATATACTTGGGAGGACTTAGGTGCTGCACTTAGAAAAAAAATGAGAACAGGGTAGTCATGAAGATGATCCGCTAATAAAGAAATATAACCAAGGGCTCTAGTGAAATGGTATCCTGAACAGTCACCTCAGTATTGTATCATATGTCATGGTATGTTGTTCAGGCCACACTGCTCACTCCTCTCAGTTTACTTCACTTTAGTGAACTGTGACTAAGCAAGCATAATACTCACCCAACTCTACTGGTGCTGCTTTCTGACACTACTCAATAAGTTATTGAGCTCCTAATGAAGATCAATTTCAGGTAAATAAATATTTTTCCAGCACCAATTTAACAAGAAGTAAGATTGCTTAGGAGTTGGTTTGACTCTGCTTTTCTAGAAAAGATGCTATTTGGGGAAAAAAATAATGCAATGACAAAGAAAATAGCTACTCTGGCCTTGGTATTCCTTTTCTCAGTCTTTGAGATGCTTAGGGCAGAAGACAGTACTAAGAGTTTTGAGTTTTAGTTCATAAGATTGTAACCTTTTTCCTGTCCCAGTCTTGATAACAGTGTTAACACAGTCAAGTATTAGAGCTTGTCCCAGAAACACTTCCAACGCATGCCCAGAACAAGGTTAGGACAAAGTAATTTAATTCTGTCCATTAGCTTATGATTTTATGCATTTCTCTTTAATTCCCAGGCTTGGAAAAGTTTGAACTTCCTGCTGACTTGGAGACATGATTTTCAATTTTCTCTTTACTTGGCTCACATCTCTTGATGAGTACATTCCATCTGCTTACCACACAACTGACAAATAGCTTTCAAATTAATGATCAAAAACTGAGAGGAACTTGTTCTCTAGAGTTCATAACCCAGCTGAAGTGTTTGCTGGAGTCCCAGACATTTTTAGATGGTCTAAAATGTTGACAGAATAATATTTTAGCCACTAATGTGTTGGACAAAGGAACCACTTTTTGAATAGGTTTAGCTTTGGTCAAGATCGGTCAGTAGAAAATAAAATAAGAAGACTGTCACTACTCTGCATATCAATTTATCTTTTGCAAATTTTATGAAAAAAAAAAGATATTGAGTCTAAATCTTTTGATTAGTGGCCTCAATGTTATTCAGAGGCCTTCAAAATTCCAAAGAGCTGATAACTTAACCAATATGATGAATAAAACCAGAAGATGGGAATTTGATATTTTATCTTTCTTCTATCTCCCTTAGCATGTCTGTCTCTCTCTGCTAGGTAGACATAGACACACAAAATAAACACAGAATGGATACATAAAAAGGATGGACCGGTTTCAAAAGAACTCTGCACCCAAGAGCTTCCAGTCAAGTACCTAAAGAAGGCCTGCTCTACATGACAAACATAGGTCAACACAAGTCACTTTGCATTAACTTATTAGTGCATGTTTTATACTGAAAATTGTCTTGGCCGAGATATTCCATTTGGCATCATGGGCTGCATCCCTACCCCTCTACCACACAACATCTGGGGATAGTAAGGAAGACCGCAACTTTGCATACATTGACCTGTGGTTTATGTTTGGCAGATATGGACTGAAATGGACACAGAGTTCTAATTTTAAGGTTTTGCTCCATTAATTTAAGTTTGCACTGTACTGGTTTTTAATTGCACATTAATGTTTTGTACTGTTTTTGGTACACAATATTTGTTACTGTCTGGAAATAATTTCATCTTTATTACGTGATAATATATGCTGGCCAATTCCTAGTGCTACTCAAAGCACATATTATTTGTAATAGAACAGAACCACAGAACTCATTGGTTCAGTTAGGAACACAGTATAATAATTATAAATATACAGTAAGTGACACAACTCATAGTTTCATTAAAAGACAGTGGGATATTCATAAATTTACCCCCCATTCGCTGCCCCAATTTTTCATACTTGCTATCTGGACACCCTATGGTGAGGGGATGAGCCTGAAACAAGAGATGGTGGGGCTGAGTTTGCCTTTTAAACCCCCAGTAAAAAGGAGATTGGTGCCAAACAGCCAATGAAAGAACCATGAGATCATGGCTTCTGTTGCAGTCATACTGCTGTCAGGCCAAAGGGACTGGGAGGGAGGGAGATACAGGAAATATTGCAGAGGTACAAGGCCTCCATACTGAGGGTCTAAACATTAGTTGTCTTCTGAATCCTGCACAAATTTCAAGAGATCCATATATAAGCCTGCTGTCATCACCTTCCCCATTTTCTCCAAGGGAAAGTTAACATAAGATGGTTGCTACATTTATAAATCTCACAGACTAATCATTTCTACTGAAAGGTCCAAATTCTGACTGAAGGTGCAGATCCAACTGAATGTAAAGGAAGCTGAGCACATAAACAAAGGGCCAAATTTAGCTCAATAATTAAAGTATTATAACTAATACATTAAAAAAAAAGGAGGAATAGAGGTATAATCCTGGATAAACAAGGATTTCCCATTACTAACCTACAGTAAATCCCATATCATGATGAGACTACATTCCCTAATGAGAGCCACCCAGTTCATGTTAGCTCTGGTTTGCTGAGATAATATTTAGCTTTTGCATAATAGAGACACGCTATTTCTTTTTGTTTTATTGAAAAGTAGGTAATTGGGTAATAACTAAAATAGTCAAGATCAAACTACTCTAGATATTTTCCTAATAATTTTCATCATGTCATGCTGCTAGTCTAGTAATCTTCATTAGACTGAATATAGTGGACAGAGGATGGTAGTGCATTACCTTAAACTTCATGGATTTACTTGGTTGTGTATTCCACATATCCATATATCTGTATGGATAAATGCCTCCTTCCTGATCTGCTGTGAATTTGACCATGTTATTTTCATTATATCCTCTCTTCTCATCTTCAAGGAGCTAAAAATAGTAGCTCCACTTGATATCATCTTAGCACTTAAATTGTATAAACTTCTATTAAATCTCCTCTTAACCGTCTTTCTCCCTCTAGGATACATAGATTTAGGCTATTCATAGCATACCTTATGCTTTCAGATCCTGGTATAAACTCTATTGCACTTCTTTTCACAGTTTCAAGTGCCACAGTATCTTTTTGAGAAGGTTGTAGCAGAATGGAACGCAACAATCTGTGAGTGGTCTCTTATAAGAGCTGTATAATCTTCTTATCTCTTTCTGATTTGTGTTCCTCTGTCATTTCACTTTATCCTACCAGCCTGAGAGTTTGTTCCTGGTGGGTTTTTTTTAACCATTTGGTAAACAACATTGCTTTAAAGCACAACAAAAAGCCGTAAAGCCAGCACTACTCAGTTTATTTGAAGGAATTCCTTCTCTGATTTGATTTAATTCATTTTTATTACTTTTATTTTCATGTTGTCTGCACCTAACATTAATATTTTTCTGTTGATCATTTATTGCAGGTCTACAGATAGTACATTTCCCCTCACCCTCTGCCTCCTGCCATACTGTGTTTTGAAAGGCATAAAGAAACATTACTTCTGCAAATGGTGTCTGCAACAGAGAGGGACATGTAATTATCCCCCAATATCTCATACTCAGGATAGGATCATTAGCTTAGTCCCCACTCCACCCCTGTTTTTGAAGGTTATTACATTTCATGATATTTTCAAACAGAATTCCACTTAAATAGTAATGCAGTGCATCCTCAGTTGTGGAACAGTCCAGATCACAGTCCGGTTTAATTGTACTTGCTGCTTGTTCTCTGGTTCATTGCTTTCTCAATTTTATATCATCAGCAGAGTTAATAAGTTTACAATTGGTCTGTCCTTATGTTAATTAGATTATAAGTAGCAGAGCACTAAGTAATGAGACAATTCAACTCTAGTTAATATTTCTCCAAACTGGCATTATTTCTCTCACATCCAGTTGATATTATTTGTAGCTTTTGTGTAACCATTCCAGCCCCAAGTCTCATATGGATTCTGGGGCTCCATCCTCTGAGGTTGTCTCTGATGTGTTAATTTTCACCGTCAATCCAGTGAGTGAGAACATTATATAGTTCAGTGACAGCAGTAAAGTGGCTTCTCATTAGTATGTTAATATAGCAGTGATTAGTAGTGCCACCCTTCTGTGGTTAGTGGTCTGTCAGTATTTGTATTAGAAATCTCTATTTTGCAATGTATTTGGAGTATCTCAGCAATTTACAGTCACTTCAATCTAAACCTGATATTCAGATTGTAAGTTTCCATATTATTTTTAATATATATTTATTTTTAAAACAACATTGTCAGTCAGCTTACGCCAAAATAACTTTCTTTTTATAGCTATAGAAGTTAGGGCCTAGTTATGCACTCATATTACATGCTTAAAGTTTCGCAGAAATTGACCCTTAGCACATAGAATGGAAAGAGATCTTTTTTTAAAAAAAATTGATCAGAACTATGTTGTAATAATTTAGAAGATTATGCATTCTTGCCCATTATTTAGTTTTCATAAAGTGCCTTACCATGCAATATAGATGCAAGATATTTTATTAAGGACTTCTTCAAAAAGCTCACATGGAACCTAGGACCTGCTCAAAATCAGACAGGGTTCAAAACTTTGCAGATCTCAGCTTTTGTTGAGGTTCAAAAAAAAGGCTCCCAACCTGGCCTGATGCTGATTGCATAGCTGTAGCACCTCACAGCCATTCATCTACTTTTGCTGCCACCCCTCAGACATTCTGATATGGAATGTGTGAATGGCACATGACTTCCATTGACTTTAATTGGAGCCCTGCATGAGGATCAGGGGGCATTATTTACCATGTGGACCTGGAGATACTAAGTCAGTCTGTATTTTCTCATTTGGAGAAGCAAGATTCTCCAGTGCATACTTCCCTGTGGCCAGAACATCAGATCTATGCATAGATTGGATCCTCACTGTAGCTCCATACCACTTGCATGATGAAACTACTGTCTTCATGGCATCATCATCTCCATCCTTGGATGCTACCAATGTTCTTCAGGGCTGGGTATCAGGCATGAAAGTAAAGGGGTAATTTTAGAAGTTGTGTTTATGATTAACATCTTTCCCCAACCTGGACACCAACAGGTAATCTGCTGAAAAGACAAATTCGGTTGAGGTTGTATTATCATTCCTGCTAAATCCCTATTGTGCCAGGAAAAACATCTGTAGAGGGAGTAATGGGATAGTAGCCATTAGGGGAAGCTCTAACAATATGAAAATCAACCCTGTGTAGTATCATAGAATCATAGGGTTAGAAGCAATGCAAAGGGTCATCTAGACTAACTCCCAGGATAGCGCCTTTGCACCACCTAAGTCACGCTTAAATCCCATTTTGTTTCACAATTAAGCAATAGTCCTTATAGTTGTGGAACTTTCTCAGAAGATCAAATACTGTGCTATGAAGACATCAGACTCACCTTCCAAGTGGTAGAAGAAAATCCACACATGAGGTTCAAATTGTGCTTAGACACCTCAGTAATGTCTAAGATCCTGAACAGAATATAATAGTGTAGAATAGGTCTACTGCTCCTAGTAAAGCTGAGTGAGAAAAATAACTATAGATTTTATAAATTCCAGATATAGTGGTATTGTTAAGAACCAAGTTATGGCTTCAGCTCCCATGCAGCACATGCATCCAAGGGCAGAGGTTGGGCCAAACGTCTTTTTACTGGAGGAACTTTTACTCTCAACAGACAGATTTTCTGTTTTATTGAATAATGAGCCTCCCAGAAATACAATCTGGTTGTTCAGCTTTTTTGGAGAGTTTTATAATACACTATCAACTTTGACATTATTTAAGTGCACATAATCTCAGATAAACTGTCAAGTAACAAGTGGTAATATTTTATTTTTAGCTTGATGGCGTTAAGAGCTGAAGCTATTTTTTTTAACTTTATTACAATTTCTTAAATGAAATGTCAGACATTTAACATGTGCTGGCATAGCTCACACAGTTAATATTTTTTGCTTTCTTTCTCTACTTGCGTAGATGTCTCAAGTAAAAATTGTCACAGACCCCATCCTCCAAAGTACTTGAATAATCACTTAAATCTCATTAAAGCCAATGGGAGTTAGGCACATACTAAATGTTCAAAGTGCATACTTAAGTTTTTGCTGAACAGGGATGTTCTTAAATGAGCTTAAAGTTAAGCATGTGTTTAAGTGCATTGAGAGTCAGGGTCTAAAACAAAACTGTCCATAAATAATTATTTATAATTTTGATTTGTGATACTAAAGGGGATAGTTTAATTGGAAACTTATCTTGATTATTTACATATACATTTTTACAAGACACAACAATTATCTTCAATCATTTAAGTAGTCTCTGTATTGCAGACATTAAGACAGAACTCCCTTTGTCTTGGCAGTCAATATGAATCTTGTATTTTCTCATTTCTCAGAGGTCAGAATGATTAAAAAGAAGAGAAGTCCACCAGCTGAGATAATGCTATTATTTTTAGGATTAAAGTTTGGAAGTGATGATAAAAATGGTCATTTGAGTGTGATACTAAATGTAGAAGACATCCTATGGAGTTCTGGCTTCATGCCTAGTATTTCAGAAGATATTAGTGGTTTTGATTAGGTCCTTGAAAGAAAAAATAAGGTTACAATATTTTTGGAGAGTGGCAAGTGGGGTTTAGAATATTACTTAAATGTCTTATTTTGAACTTTATAAATTCTTATCACAAGTTATATTTTTCAACAGAATATTGATTGATCTTTCCAGTAACGTCTGTACTCTTAATTAAAGGATCTGAGTGAGATTATCTTCTCTGCTACATGGGTGAAAATACAAAGTAACTACCTTAACTTCATTTAAATTATTCTATATTTACCTCATTGTATCTGAGACTAGGATTTAACCCTAGACATTAATACAGAATAGATCAGTCATGTAACTTTGAAAAAGTTTGAGTAAGTCAATCAGCAATTCCCACTTACTGATATCTAGGCTGGGGGGACCAGTCAATGTGAAAGGTGCCTGTTGGTGGAATCTTTCAGGCAGCAGGTCGGAGAACTACAGGAGGAGGTGGCTAGGTTGCGGAGCATCCAAATCCACAAGCAAGTCCTGGACAGTGTCCATGAGGAAACAGCTGTCCCAGTATACAGGACTGCTGACACACCACTGGTGGAGGAGGAGATGGCTCAGGGTGGACACTGGCAGCTGGTTATTTCTGGCAGCAGGCAGTGCTCCACCCCTGCTCCAAACCCTCCTGCCATGGTAATAGGAAACTGTTATGCTCTTCTTGATACAGGAGAGAAGGAATCACCCCCTACAGCAGAGGAGGAGAAGCCTTGTACACCTAAGGCTGGGAGGTCTGCTGCCATCTCTGCGAATAGGAAACATAGGGTAATGGTGGTCGGAGACTCTCTGCTGAGGGGGACGGAGGTGCCCATCTGTTGCCCTGACATTTTATCTCGGGAGATAAGCTGCCTGAGGGGGCCCATATCTAAGACGTTACAGAGGCATTGTCAAGGATTATCCAGCCCTCTGACTACTACCCCATGCTACTCATCCATGTGGGCACAAATAATACTGCAAGGTGTGACACTGAGCAGATCAAGAGTGACTACAGGGCTCTGGGAGTACAGGTGAAGCAGTTTGGAGCACAGGTGGTATTCTCTTCTATCTTTCTGTCAAAGGCAGGGGCCCGGGCAGAGTCAGGTGCATCGTGGAGGTGAATGCCCGGCTGTGAAGATGGTGTTGCCAGGAGAGCTTTGGCTTCCTCGACCATGGAATGCTAATAAATAAATACAACTATGACATTGTTGGCATCACCAAAACTTGGTGGGATAATACACATGATTGGAATGTTGGTGTGGATGGGTACAGCTTGCTCAGGAAGGATAGACGGGGGAAAAGGGAGAAGTGTTGCCTTATATATTAAAAATGTACACACTTGGACTGAGGTGGAGATGGACATAGGAGACAGAAGTGGTGAGAGTCTCTGGGTTAGGCTAAAGGGGGTAAAAAACAAGGGTCATGTCATGCTAGGAGTCTACTACAAGCCACCTAACTAGGTGGAAGAGGTGGATGAGGCTTTTTTTAAACAACCAACAAAATCATCCAAAGCCCAAGATTTGGTGGTGATGGGGGACTTCAACTATCCCGATATATGTTGGGAAAATAACACAGCGGGCCACAGACTATCCAATAAGTTCTTGGACTACATTGCACACAATTTTTATATCAGAAGGTTGAAAAAGCTACTGGGGAGAAGCTGTTCTAGATTTGATTTTAACAAATAGGGAGGAACTCATTGAGAATTTGAAAGTGGAAGGCAGCGTGGGTGAAAGTGATCATGAAATCATAGAGTTCACAATTCTAAGGAAGCGTAGATGGGAGTACAGGAAAATAGAGACAATGGATTTCAGGGAGGCAGATTTTGGTAAGCTCAGAGAGCTGATAGGTAAGGTCCCATGGGAATCAAGACTGAGGGGAAAAACAACTGAGGACAGTTGCCAGTATTTCAAAGGGACGCTATTAAGGGCCCCAAAGCAAACTATTCCGCTGGGTAGGAAAGATAGAAAATGTGGCAAAAAGACCAGCTTGGCTTAACCATGAGATCTTGCACGATCTAAAAAATAAAAAGAAGTCATATAAAAAAATGGAAACTAGGACAAACTACAAAGGATGAATATAAGCAAACAACCCAGGAATGCAGGGGCAAGATTAGAAAGGCAAAGGCACAAAATGAGCTCAAAATAGCTACAGGAATAAAATGAAACAAGAAGACTTTTTATCAATACATTTGAAGCAAGAGGAAGACCAAGGACAGGGTAGGCCCACTGCCCAGTGAGGAGGGAGAAACAGTAACAGGAAACTTGGAAATGTCAGAGATGCTCAATGACTTCTTTGTTTCGGTGTTCACCGAGAAGTCTGAAGGAATGCCTAACATAGTGAATGCTAATGGGAAGGGGGTAGGTTTGGAAGATAAAATGAAAAAAAGAACAAGTTAAAAATCACTTAGAAAAGTTAGATGCCTGCAAGTCACCAGGGCCTGATGAAATGCATCCTAGAATACTCAAGGAGCTAATAGAGGAGATATTTCAGCCTCTAGCTATTATCTTTGGAAAATCATGGGAGACAGGAGAGATTCCAGAAGACTGGAAAGGGGCAAATATAGTGCCCATCTATCAAAAAGAAAATAAAAACAACCCAGGAAACTACAGACCAGTTAGTTTAACTTCTGTGCCAGGGAAGATAATGGAGAAAGTAATTAAGGAAATCATCTGCAAACACTTGGAAGGTGGTAAGGTGATAGGGAATAGCCAGCATGGATTTGTAAAGAACAAAATCATGTCAAATCAATCTGATAGCTTTCTTTGATAGGATAATGAGTCTTGTGGATAAGGGAGAAGCAGTGAATGTGGTATACCTAGACTTTAGTAAGGCATTTGATACAGTCTCGCATGATATT
The DNA here is from genome assembly GCF_016161935.1 of Mauremys reevesii. NCBI lineage: Eukaryota > Metazoa > Chordata > Testudines > Geoemydidae > Mauremys > Mauremys reevesii. The sequence goes on from NC_052625.1 coordinate 157,433,543, forward strand.
CTTATCAATAACTAGGCAAATACAACTTAGATGGGGCTACTATAAGTTGGGTGCATAACTAGGTGGATAACCATACTCAGAGAGTAGTTATTAATGGTTCCCAATGCTGCTGGAAAGGTATAACAAGTGGGGTTCTGCAGGGGTCTGTTTTGGGACCGGCTCTGTTCAATATCTTCATCAACGACTTAGATATTGGCATAAAAAGTACGCTGGTTAAGTTTGTAGATGATACCAAACTGGGAGGGATTGCAACTGCTTTGGAGGATAGGGTCATAATTCAAAATGATCTGGACAAATTAGAGAAATGGTCTGAGGTAAACAGGATGAAGTTTAATAAAGACAAATGCAAAGTGCCCCACTTAGGAAGGAACAATCGGTTTCACAGATACAAAATGGGAAGAGACTGTCTAGGAAAGAGTATGGCAGAAAGGGATATAAGGGTTATAGTGGACCACAAGCTAAATATGAGTCAACAATGTGATGCTGTTGCAAAAAAATCAAACGTGATTCTGGGATGCATTAACAGGTGTGTTGTGAGCAAGACACAAGAAGTCATTCTTCCACTCTACTCTGCGCTGGTTAGGCCTCAACTGGAGTATTGTGTCCAGTTCTAGGCACTGCATTTCAAGAAAGATGTGGAGAAATTGGAGAGGGTCCAGAGAAGAGCAACAAGAATGATTAAAGGTCTAGAGAACATGACCTATGAATGAAGGTTGAAAGAATTGAGTTTGTTTAGTTTGGAAAAGAGAAGACTGAGAGGGGACATGATAGCAGTTTTCAGGTATCTAAAAGGGTGTCATAAGGAGGAGGGAGAAAACTTGTTCATCTTAGCCTCTAAGGATAGAACAAGAAGCAATGGGCTTAAACTGCAGCAAGGGACGTTTAGGTTGGACATTAGGAAAAATGTCCTAACTGTCAGGTGGTTAAACACTGGAATAAACTGCCTAGGGAGGTTGTGGAATCTCCATCTCTGGAGATATTTAAGAGTAGGTTAGATAAATGTCTATCAGGGATGGTCTAGGCAGTATTTGGTCCTGCTATGAGGGCAGGGGACTGGACTCAATGACCTCTCGAGGTCCCTTCCAGCCCTAGAATCTATGAATCTATAAGTCATGGGGTGGGGGGAGGCACAACCAATTAATCAGAGAAAAAATTAGGAAACAAGGAGTTTATTCTCATTTCAATGCACTTGGACTTATACACATAATATCCCATGTGTCAATTAGAAGTTGAAACCATCACTCTTAGCTGACACTATTAAACAATAGTCAATGATGCAATTGTCCATTAATGATAATTTTAGAGATGGACACTGAAAATGTACACACTGCAATCTTTATGTGAGAGGGTCTTTGACCGGCTAGCTGAAAGAAAAAGAGGCATTGACCCTTTAAGGGCTCCCTTGCAACCACAATGGTAGGGGGAAAGCTTACAGGGATGAGCAGGAAGAGCAGGAAGCAGTTACAGCCAGGTCAAGATCACAGTATTGCCCTACTTGCTGACTGGAAGAGTGAGAGACGTATCTCTACTCCGGAGAGGCCCTCTTTATGAGGCAAGGGAAACTGAGGAACAGCTAAACGTTGAGGTAGTGCAGGATCCGCTAGGAGCGGTAAGATATTAGCACAAGTAGGAAATGATGTAGCCCAGGATTCCACTAGAAGCAAGGAAAAATTGCTGAGTGAGGGGTGACATTGACCATAGGTGCTGGAACTAGTGGGTTTTGGGGTCCTGCCACACCTCCTGGCTGGAAGTGGTTTCCATGATATACTGGGTTTACAGTTTGGTTTAATGGCGCTCAGCACTCCCACTATACAAATTGTTCCAGCACTCCTGACATTGACATAGCTAAGAAAATCTGTGGGCCAGAACTCCACTGGGAGGGGAGCAGATTCAGAGTGGTAAGAGATCTGGTGTCATGCTTCAAGGGGTGAGAGAACTCTCTACTGGGTGGTGGAAACTGAGGCACAGCTAGAAGGCACTGTGGCCTAGAATCTGCTAGAATCTGGTACAGCTAGGAAATGCTGTGGGCCAGCAATCCACTGGGAGCAAGAAAGACTCAGGATGTTAAGCGATCTGGTGGCACACCTTCATTGGGGAAAGAACCCTTTACTGGCCTGAGTGATCCAGATGGGTATGAAGCAACTGCTGGGGGAAGTATAAATATTAAAAATTGGGAAAGGATGCCCTTAATCTATGGGCTTAGGGTGGTCATTTCAGGGAAAATTAAACATATTCAGTGGTTGGGAAACAACATAGCCAACATGCTATCTAGTAGCCAAAATTCCAGCATCAGACTGTCAAGGTGGTGTGACAATAAAGGGTCCAGACACCCCACATGGAGAACCAAAGATTAAGCAATTGCATCATCTGGTTGTATAAAAGTATAAACATATAACAAGGAAGGTATTTTATGAAAGCTCATAATGTTCTGAACTTGACACTCATCAGGGGTGGCTCTAGACATTTCGCCGCCCCAAGCATGGCGTCATGCCGCGGGGGGGGGGGGGGGCTCTGGTGGACCTCCCGCAGGCGTGCCTGCAGAGGGTCCTCTGGTCCCGCGGCTTTGGTGGACCTCCCTCAGGCATGCCACCGAAGGCACCCTGCCTGCCGCCCTCCCGGCGACCGGCAGAGCACCCCCCGCGGCATGCCGCCCCAAGCACGCGCTTGGCATGCTGGGGCCTGGAGCCACCCCTGACACTCATTATGAGATATGTATACGGACTGTGATTATTAATCTATGTATTTATATATACAGAATAGTATGCTCATGACTGAAACTACAATCTCAAGTACACCTCACAGTAGGGAGTTTACAGAACCAGTTGTTTACACAGAACTAATTTCAAGTACCCATTCATTGTTCACACTGGAAAAAAAAACAATGGTGAACCACTAGAGTTAATGGGAAAACATTGAAACAACTTGAAACTGAAAAAGAAACTGCCCCAGACTTGGAAAACTAAGAGAGGAGGGCATTTCCCCTAGGATGAATCACCATGATCTGAAGGGAAAAAAACAAACAAACAAACAAAAAAAACCCTACAAACCCAGAAAAGAAAAGGGGTTTGAAGGGAAGGATATTTAGAAACTGAAGGCCAGAATGTAGGCAAGGTACTGTCTGTGAAATACTGTATCCCCTCTATGACAAAGGGTATGCTGGGGAATTGTTCAGAAGTAAGAGATAACTCTTATTAGAAAAGGGAATTAATCTAATATAGAAGTGTGAAACTTGAAGTTGCATCTTTATGTTTATTTTTGTGTAATGTGTAGGTGTTCACTTGTCCTTATTACTTCATCTTTGAGTTTTCTATTAAAAACAAGTTTTTGTTTATTTTTATACCACATGTCTCTGGTGTGCAAACTGTCTAGAGTGTTAGCAAAGTAAACTGCTAACTGGGGGCTGTTCTCACACTTTTGAGTGTGATGAAGTAAAGGGGAAAAGTTCAAGTGTGTGGTAGATAAGAGGATACTCAGGCCTGGATGGCCTGTTGAGGTCACCCTGCTAAGAAGGCTGGTGGAAGACAGGATGAGACCTTTCTGCTTGTAGGTTGGCTACTGGTGTCAAGGCTCTGAGCCATAGCATCATAGCATTAAGGCACCCAAAATTATAAGGCATTTTGTGAGAGAACCCCTTACTAGTTGGGACAATCCCCAAAACATCACAGAGGTGTCATCATTACAGGATTAGCAACCCATATCAGCAAACTGAAGTATGCTATAGGACCAGCTTCTGCACCTTATACATTCTTTGGCAGCCTGGGAGTGGACACAGGATGCAAATATGGTTCACCTTGGTTTAAAAATAAAAGGATCTGTGGAATTCTGGAAACCCAGCGGGATGGGAAAGAGACAGCCAAGCATGTTGCTGGTGCCTCCTTGTGGGATATGTCCAGTACACATATTCAGTATGGAAGGGATTCAGTATGGAAGGGATTATCAGTTAAATTGGATAGGAGAAGGATTTGAAGGAAAATCTCTGATGGGAGCTGAGTAAGGGGAGGCATGGGGTTCCTATGGCTGGATCAGCAGGGAACAAACCTCCCCTGCATTGTACAATTTGTTACTGGGAACTCCCAGATTTGAGTGAATAAAGGTGCCCCCTAATTAAACCACATCCATGGCCTCCTGTCTTTCTTTCAGCGTGGACGAAGAAAGATGAAGTGGTTGAGCTTCATTCTTCAGGGAAAGAAAAAAATAAAAAGTGAGTTTATATTTCCCACGTCGAATGGAGAAGGAAGCTGCAGTTTCAGAAGTCTGAATAGAGATTCCAAAATCATTAAATAGCACAAAACCTTTGAAAAGGTGTTTGTTGGCAAAGAATCAGGTGTAATCTAAAGGCATAGCTGTGCTCGGGCAAAAAGAGAAGAATGTCTATAGAAATGGACAGGAAACAACTAGAGACAATGTTATCCCTTCCCTTCCCCTCTGCTTTTTGAGAGATTAAATAAAGGAAAAGAAGAAAAAGCTTAGAAACATTTAATGCTTTTCCACAGTATCAGTTACTTTTGCAAAATAGGTTAGTTTTGCCTTACTATCTTTGTAAACTCCTCTGATCAGTGCTGTTTTGAAGTGCCTATCTCACTGCAGTTTGAAAACAAGATGGAGAGCTGGCAGAGGTCCTTACCAGTTTCAATTATATATAGTAAAAACAGAGTAAAACATCTGAGACCCGCAGATTGTACCTGTTGAAAAGTTTTATCTTACAACAGAAAGTTGGTAATATCTGGGTTGGGATGAGTGGGTTAAATTCAGTGTTGTTTTGTGTTGTGTTGTTTTAATAAATGGTATATGTAGTTGGCTGGTTGGTTATTTTGGCTCCAGGTTAGAATCACAGTTTCTACTGTTGCAATGCTGAAAGCAAGTGGAAACACCGGAGTCACAACAAATCAGAATTAAGCTTCCCTTTTCCCTTTTTCATGACACTGTTGGTTACAGTGACAACAAATCCAATCTGAAAAATCATAGGAGCCCTCCTTGCATCTCTCCTTGCTATGAAGACATAGAAACAAGATTGCTTTAGAGTATTCGGATTTTACAGAGTTTATTAAAAGTTGAAAAATTATACAGCAGAGAAACTCAATAATGACAAAACACACTTCACTGGAAATCCCACTTGAGCCATGCAGTTTATAGAACACGAAGTTTAGTTAGATTGCCCAGTTTTAGAGATGTATTGAGCCAATATATGTAATTGAAATAGTTAAGACACAGGGTTATTTGCCAGTTTGCTGATAACAATGCATTTGATGGCTGGTGGCACTTTATACCTGTCTTAAATTTCATGTGCAGTGCAATCAAATTCAATTGATGATTTAACTTTCTTAGTAGAGTGAGTACATACAGAAAAAGCAGATGCCATGTTTGAGATATTGACCAAACCACTCATAAACCAGAGTTCAGTTGTGATTAGCTTCCAAAACCATCCAGAAAGTCACCATCAAGAAAAGCAGGACATAAATAGATGTTTCTGCAATACAATTGTGTTCCGTTATAATCATGGCTGTACAAGAGGAAGAATCATCTTCAGTACTCATGTTTTCCTTTACATTTAGAACTAAGACTTACAATTTTCACTCCCTAGTCAGAGACACATTGTATTGTTCAGGTAAACTCACTAGTGTCTGGAATAAACACAGCTGGTAAGTTTACTATTTCATAGAGGTAGCTCAGGTAAAACAGGAATAGCTTTGATAAAAATAAGAACATAAACTTTCATACAAACCCAAACTAAACTTGTTACCTTAAAACTGAGAAAATCTTCCAAAACCATTGGAGCTGTTTGAGCTGTTTGTTGTGGATTATACATATGTAATGCTTTAAGACACTTCTGTCTGAAAATTGGCTAGAAACAGATCATAATTGCTTTATAAATGTGTTCATTATTTAAAATTGTTCACAAAGGGGTATCAGTGAGCATATTGGAGTGGTGGACTGTTCCCAAAGTACTGAGTCAATTTCTTTTTATATTCCAGGTTGGCAAATCACATTTGCAGACTAAATTACATGGCATTGTTTCTCTTCCCTGTATGGATGATCTAACATTTATAAACTTTTGCTTCTGCTTAAAATTAACTTAATTTCATCACAACAAAAATTAAACAGATAGGATTTTTGCTTTCTGCCAGTATTTGAGCTAAGAATAGCTTGAGTTTCAATTCAGTTTCCCCTATTATATGCTGATCACAGTGGTGCATCTGACCAGTGTCTGATTTATATTTATAAATAAACAGATTCTTACAGTTATAGTAATAACTAAGTACTAGCAAGTTCATCTTTGGACACTTACCAGTTTAGGTTTGTGAATGAATTATCTCAAATATCAAGCATTTTCTTATAAAGCTTACCAATAGGACAGTATGTAAACCATTGAGACTCACACCTCAGTGGTTTTGTAGCCAAATTAGTGATCAACATTACCCAAAAGAGCTACAGTAGTGCGAATTCATTATTTCATTTATTTCACACAAACACACACACACATTATATATATACAGAGAGAGAGAGAGAGAGAGAGAGAGACAGCATGGCCAGAGGGCAGCAGGAGAGTGATCGAGGGGAGATCTGTAAGCCCCAGGATGATGAGAGCCTTATTCCCTATAGAGGGAAGAGAGGTTTCTATGGATTAATCAGAGCACCTTAAGCCAATTAGAGCACTTGAAGCTAGTCACCTGATAAAACCCCCCTGCTTCAATCAGACAGTGGAAGGAGCTGAAGCAGAGTGGTTTGGTGTTGGAGCAGAGAGCAGTTTAGAGGAGAGCCGTTTGGAGAAGTGCTGTGGTGGGCCAGAAGACCAAGAACCTAGGTAAAGGGAAACCTGGCTTGTGCAGGGCAAAGGGACTCTACAGACACAAGGAGTTGGGAGAAACTTGGCCCAAGCGGAGAGAGGGCAGGAAGCTCCACAAGCTGAAGGGCCGGAGAGGGAAGTAGCCCAGGGGAAGGAATCACTAGTTCAAGTGGTTCACCGCTATCCCTAGGGCCCCTGGGCTGGGACCTGGAGTAGAGAGTGGGCCCGGGTCCCTCCCTCTCCACTCCCCTTTTCTGGGACACTAGTGGGACAGTTGATACCCCAGTTCAGGGGTGAGAAACAGCACCCTGAACCCCCCACAAGAGGAGAAAGCAAGGGACCCATCAAAATAGTGCTGGCAATTTTCACAGAAAAAGTTACCTATTATTTTACCAACTACAATTAGTTCATAACATAGTAAAAGCATCCTGATTGGTTAATAACTTAGATTGGTTAATAGTTAAGTCACACAGTGTTTTCATATCATGTGCTGCAAAGACCTGCAAGAAACACATTAAACAGCCGCTTGTAGCTCACAAGCCTCAGTCTGGGTATCACTGATATAAATTAATTCACCAGTGACTCAGGTAAGTGTCTGATATATACTTTTTTTACTGGACCATTATAAAAGAGAATAGAAAATGACATTTTTAAGAGTAAATTATATACATTTTAATGATGGTCATAGGTTCAGCGTCATGTGTTGGAAACAGAGAGAGATCCTGAACTGGGAAGTTAAGATCCAGAAATATATCTCTATGTGAACTTCACCTAAATGAGGTGGTGTGTACATTTCCCCATTATCGAGAGTAGCCCAAATTGTGAAGTTCAGAGCTAGATGAAGATCCAGACCCAGACATGCCCTAAATTTCAGGGAGTTCAGATCAGTGCTCCAGTGTGGGCCTGTCTCTAGTAGAAAACTAATAATGGAGAACCCTTAGAGAGAGAGAGAGAGGCAAAAACATGGAAAAGGAGCTGGATGATGACAGATGAGAAGCTACTTTAAAAAAAAACTATTTTTTTTCAATTGTTATCAAATAACATACTTATAAATACCCATAAAACAGAGGGTAAATGGAGTCATGTTGGTGTAGGTAATGATATGATAATACTCAGAGTGTATTAACATTTAGGAGATAAAGATTAAATTTAGCCAACACTAAGGGTAGGTCTATACTTACCGCGTGGGTCGACGCAGAGAGTTCGACTTCTCGGAGTTCGAACTATCGCGTCTAATCAAGTTCGAACTCCCCACGCGCTCCAGTCGACTCCGGAACTCCACCACCACGAACGGTGGTGGCAGAGTCGACCTTGGAGCCGCGGACTTCGATCCCGCAGCGTCAGGACAGGTAAGTCAGTCGAACTAAGGTAGTTCGACTTCAGCTACGCTATTCGCGTAGCTGAAGTCGCGTACCTTAGTTCGACCCCCCCCGTAGTGTAGACCAGGCCTAAGGTTACCCTACTTAAATCCTGTGGGGTTGTTTTCTCTAGCATTTTGACTTTTTGTGGTCCTGAAGGTGACCCGTGACAATGCTATGGTTTAAGAATCTCTGGAACTAATTGAACAAGTAGACATCTCTGTACCATCAAATAAGGACAGTTTCTCTTTCCCTCAGATGGCAACTGTAGGCAACAGAAATTGATTCTTTTCTAACATAGGAAGTTTATTCTTATCATTTGTTATTTGTTTAGTGGCAGCAATGTGCTCAGTGCTTATATAAAATCCCCCAAAACAAGCAAAGTCAGTCCTGGGTCCCAGGAATGTACAATTTAAGGTCCTAATATGAAATGAGCTCCATGCAGGGACAGTTACCATAGTGCTCTGCACAGGTCTGCCCCACCCTGCTCTGGTAGAGTAGTATTGTTCTCTGTCTCATTGAAATTTAATCTGTATTTACTTTTGATATTTACTTACGCAGATACTGGAAAGGGTTGCTAAGAGATTTCCAAATTTAAGTATTAGAAACTGTGAGCAGTGCTTGGGAAATTAAAAAAAAAATACAAATGTTAGAAAATGTAAATGTTAATCATCCTAAAATGTTAATATACTTTCCTAAATGTAGAGTTACTCACAGTAAAAACTCATCATAATAAAATGCTACCTTTTAAAATCATATCACTGGTATATATTATCAAATACCTGATTAATTATATTTCTCATCAGTATAACTCATCATTTCAATACATAAGTGCAAAGGCTAGAGAAAGAGTGATGACAAGGTATTATGCAAAATCTAATGGTCTTCAGTGTAATCTCAGTGGATTTATAGAAGACTACTTCTATCAGAGTGTCTAGATTTACTAAAATAAAGGCAAAATGAGATATGCTCTAAATAATATTTTAGGACTCTTATTGTATTTTTAAGGCCTGAATCTCCTCTCAGCTTCATTAACCTAAGTGAAGCTACTCCTGATTTACTTTTTTACTGGTGTTAGAGAGAGGAGAGTCCACCCTCCCTCCCTGCCTAGGGAGGTTGCGGAATCTCCATCTCTGGAGATATTTAAGAGTAGGTTAGATAAATGTCTATCAGGGATGGTCTAGACAGTATTTGGTCCTGCCATGAGGGCAGGGGACTGGACTCGATGACCTCTCGAGGTCCCTTCCAGCCCTACAATCTATGAATCCCATATCAGTGTCCAATTCCACTAATACTTAACAGTGTGAAAAAGGTGCCTCATCATTGTCTATCGGAATTTGTTTCTTCACTAGATTTATGACCCCATCAGTATTTTCTTTTTTTAATATGAAGCCCTCCCAAGAAGGAAATGGATGATGAGCTATGGAAGAGGCCAGGATCCCAGGAACTCCTGCTTTTGTGGGAACCAGACTCTCAATGTGTCTGTTGAACCGCTCTCCCCATGGAAAAGGTGCATGTGGAATCATCCTGGCTGTATCTAAGTAAGTCGTCCATCACAACCTGGTAGAATTCTGTATTTCTAATGGCACCTCCTGATGCAATACTCCCTCTTTATTGCTAATGACTATGGCTTGGTGGGAAATTGTTTTCCTTCCTGGGAGAATTTTCAAGATTTCATTTTTATTTTCTTGTCCCAAATCAGGAAAGAGACAAAAATCTCATTTTTTTTCATGAACCAACAAACCAAAAATAAATAAATAAATGAAATCAGTTTGGGTCAATTGAAACATTTCATTTCAATAATTTAGAGATATTTCATTTCAATGTCAATCTTTTAAAAAACTTTTAAAAATAAGTCAAATTTTGAAACAAAAAGCCATTTAGAAGCACAAACCAAAACACTTTGTTTCAGAAGTTTTGAAATCCTGCATCTTGGCAGGGGGTTAGACTAGATGACCCTGGTGATTCCTTCTAAATCTATTATTCTATGAAATGAGACATTTCTATCAATTTCAACCTTCCTCTCCCCCCCCCCAAAAACCCTCTTTTAAATTGAGAAACTAATCAAATGTAACCTTTTAATGCAAAGATTTTGGTTTTGACGAATCAGCCTTTTTTGGCAAAAAATATTTCATTGAAAAATTCCTGCCCAGTTCTACTAATGACACTCTTGCCTCTACTTGATGTGAAAGGCAAACTCAAAGGGTTAAAATTCACTAGGTTTCCAGACCCCTATTGGCAGGATATGCCCCTGAGTGTCAGTGACATTGATGAAAATTGCTGATTTAATTTATTAGAAGAATTAAAAGGAGAACTGAAGATTCATCTGTCATCATCCATTAGTTACTGTATATGTTGCCTTAGGCAAGAAACATGCTGTTACTAATTTTGGTTTACTTAGTTCTGCTAATTTTTGTTTTTGTTAACTTGTAACTGGGCCTGCATAGTGTGATGTGATTCAAGTTTTCTGAAATCAGACCTTCATTGGGATTCTATTGCACAAGAAGATTTGTAAGATTACTTGAAACATACCAGGCACTTTGGAATCCCAGTTCCAATTCAATTTCAATCAAATTCCAGAGCCGGTTCCAGAAAATCAGAGAACCCATATAGGTTGGGTTCCTTCGTTGCATGGGCAAAGATTCAGGGTAAAATCCTGACTCTATTGAAGTTGATGGAAGTTTAGACATTGACTTCAGGGGTCCAGGGTTTTATCCTCATAATGTAACATTACCGTAATTCCCACTCCCTTCATCTCTCCAAAACTGCCTGGTGTGGGTGAGGGGAGGGGGTGTTGGTCAGTAGTTACTATAACCACAATTGGACTGTATGTGTTTGTGGGGACAAAGGAACAGAAAAGGGAGATAAACTTCAATTTGTTCCAGGTGTCTACTGTCATCACAGATGTCTCATTGAGCCAGTAATAGCTTACATTAAGCACTAAAGCAAAACCAGCAAACACTATAGGAACTGAAAAATCACCATACTGGGTCATATCAAATGGACGTCTAGTCCAGTGGGCTGATTCTGACTAATGATTCAGATCAAAGTGCAAGTAATCCAATAATTAATAATTATAGAATAATCCACTCACAGAGAATATGGGGGGGGGGGTGTATTATCCTATCAAATGTGAATGCTCTCATTATCCATGTGAAGGTCTAATTCTTGTTTTTAAAAATCCTACTGAGCACTTGTGAAGGCAGTTCCACAGGTTAATTATGAATTGTGTAAATAGTATTTTCTTGTATTACTTTTAAATATATTGCCTTTCAATTTCCAGGAGATGTCTTCTTGCTCTTGTACTGGAGAGGCAGCTGCATAACCTGGTGACACTCCTGAAGCTGTACGTTTGACAGAACTGTATCAACCTGCCTATTGTAAACATTATTTGTTTTCCCAGATATTAGAATCATAATAGTACATAGGCAATCTATCAATAACCAGAGAAATTGTGTAATAGAGCAGTATTCACATCTGACTATAATGGGAAACTGAAAACTCTAAGATTTTCCTCTCAGATGGCTCTCCTACACCACTTAGGTATCTCATGTATTTGCAATTAAAACAAAAACAAACAAACAAACATAAAAAACCTGTTATCATACAAACTTCAATTATTTTGTGCACCAGATATACACTGTATCAACTATAAGTGAATCCAGACAATGAGGGATTCAAGAACTCAACAACTGTCCTCTTTGCATCAGTCTGGATCCTGTATAACCCTTCTGTTCTACTCAGTGCCATTTTCACAGCTGCTATACCTGTGGTCATGGCACCAGGAGCGCTCCAGGCTGTGACACTGCCCCAACCCCCAAATCCTGAGATTTTCCAGTAAGTCTTGAGAGTCTGAGAAGTCCCAGACCAGCCAAAATACTGAAATTTGGCTCAGTGATAAGACAGTAAATATACATTTAGAAAAATACTGTAGCTCATGTATGAATCGGCAATTATAATCTATTCATCCATCCTATATGTGGTATGCAAGTCAGGATAGATGTTCACAGTGATCCCTTCTGGCCTCAAAAATCTATGAATCTATAACTGAGAGTAGTGTTAAATTCCCAAGTTTCTACCAAGTGTCTATTGCATCTCCAAGCTATTTCAATGAATTATAGTCTTGCAATCACTACCTTTTCATTAGCCTATATATCATCGCCCTGCAGTAATGTTGTAGTAATTTAGCCCCAGTCAGTCAGGAAAAGCGCTTGACTGTTGGCATTTTTATGGCAAAATACAACTGATGTTTTGTCAGGTGACATATTCACCTTGGGCTAGAAAACAAGCCTCTTTATAGAAAAAAATCCTTTCAGATCTATTTTTAATTATAGATTATGCAACACACTAGCTAGTGGGCATCTGACCCCTGTCTTCAACAAGTCTGTATGTGAGACATGTTCCCCCATGTTTCATAATTCCTAAGATTTCTGTAAATAAAGTTCAGATTCTTGTTCAAGTTAGTTGGGAAGGAATTTGTGCTTTAAGAGCAAAAAGACTTAAGGTATAGCCTAACTTGTGAAGCTCATATGGAATCATTTAGAGTACATTATCTCTTTGAATAACCTATGTCCCATTAATTTAAGTGTAAGAGATATATGTATGTCACATTACAGAGCATGCTAATAAATTAGTGCATCTGGATTAGTCACTTGATTTTTTCAGAGGTTGGTTGTCAAATGAAATAAAATCACACAGTCAGGTGTTTAAACTGATTTTTTAAACGGGTCTTTCTTTTTTTCCAGGTCTCAAAAAAACTAACACCACAAAAACATGGTTTTGCATAGTCCATGTTCAGAGAGTTTCCAAACTGATAATGATGTGCTACCACTATTTAACAAGGGGCTTCCATGAAAATTCCCCTTTAATCATCCTTGTGTCCCAGTGGTGCGTGCACTTACTGATAGGATGGGTGAGAGACTGAGAAATCAGTTTGTTTTCTTATTGAAGCAGAAAAACGCTTTCTTATTCCCATTACTAAAGAGGGAGGCAACACAGCTTGGCAAACAAAAAGACATTAAGTGCATTTGCTGGAAATGTTTACTTTGTCCTGGAAAAAAGCACTTACTATATTGATAGTACAGAAAAGTGTATTTATGTTATTTGAACTGGGAACTGAGGAAAAAACATTTAAAGGGGCATCTGGTGTACTTTACCCTGGAGAATTTTAAATACCTGCCATTTGATGTAACTTTAATTCATTCCAAAAGCCAAGTATTTGCTCTCCAGAACAGTTTTCTGAGCCTCAGAGATATCAATTCTGGTAGGGATGATTTAATAGCAGGCAGAAAAGGGTATTCTTGAGTAGCTTTTATGAATGAGATCCTGAGACCATTGCAGTTTAGCTTTTATGAGCATGCTTTGAATGTCAGCCATCCAACAATGGTTAAGGATTTCAATATTGGGAACCTTATATCACAGTTTGACCCTGCAAACACACCAAAGACAGCGCATATGGAACAGGTCAGGTTTCCTAATGTGGTGGTGGATCCCGTGTCCATGTCTCACAACCATATAGAAGTATTGTAACCATAGCTGCCTAATAGACATTTAGCTTAGAGCTTATTTGAATTCTCCTATTGTTACACAGATAATACAACAGCATTACAAATGCAGAGCTGGTCTTGGCTATATGATAGGTAATCTCATCATCAGTAGTGGCATTTTGCAACATCATACTGCTTACATTCCAAAACTTCTCCACAGACTCGAGAGGAGCAAAGTTGATCTTATCGATTGGATAGACATGATCATCCCCTGGCACATGTTGGTATAGTATTCAGTTTTCTATAGGCTGATTGAAAAAGCAAAACATAGGAGCATGGAAGCAGTGCAGATTGAACTACTTCCTATCAATATGGAACTGGATAAATACTCCCTTGTCAATGTCATGAAATGCATCCGTGAGCATTGCAAAAAAAAAAAAAAGGTTGGAAAAGAGCTTGGGAGCCAGCATGCAACCATGTTTGTTCCCGTTGGTGACCTGAGAGAGGAACAATATCTCACCAGAAGGAGGCACCATGAGAGGTTCCAGGTATAGAGAGAGAAGAACAGAAACAGAAACTAAAGATAATATTGCTTTGTATCATATGGCCCTTCCCTTGGCCCCTTCCATGTTGATAGGTGTTTTGCTAGGGACTTCAAGTGTTGGAGCCTATTGTCCAGTGTGCAAGCCCACCGAGAGACATTTGGGGCCCTGGTACACTATGTTCACTGGGGCCTTACCCCCTCCCATTTGATGCTGGCCCTGAGCTGAGATCCCTAGTACAATTGTCATCCCTTTCTACTCTCTCATCAGCCCTGCCAGTATGTATTGTGATCAGTAGAACTGGAGTCAGAGGGCCCATGTCTTTGAAGAGACTGTTGACAGGACACAACTGTAACAGGTGAGTTAGGCTGGAAAACTAAGCCACAAAGACAGAGTAGACAACAGAGTTTATTAAAATTCCACTTGTTCAGCTTAACTTGCATTCAGCTTTGCTTTCTGTGAATAAAACACAGTGGATGGGGCACTGGACAGGGACTTAGAAGACTGGGGTTCCGTGCCTGACTCTGCCACTGACCTTGCATAACTCACTTCACAGCTCTGTGCCTCAGTTTCCCATTGTAAAATAGGAAGAATGATAGTTTCCTCCTTTAGAAAGTGCTTTGAGGTCCACATCTTAAAAGTGTTATATAAGAGCTAGTTATTATTTTATAATTCTGATTTGCTTTCAGAAAATATTGACAGAAACATTGGTGAAGTGCAGGGGGTGTATGGACATACCACTTGCATGCAGGTGAGAGTTTTCTGGGATGCGAAGGACAAACACATCTAGAACTGTGATATGGAGGAGACAGCTCAGACCACAACAAAACGGATTAGAAGAGCTGGAACTGAAACCAGAAAAAAACTGCTCACTTAGTTCACTAATGCTCATCAGAAATGTAATGCTGACAGATACAGTCAGCAGTAAAAACTTACCCACCAAAGTTCTGAGGATTTAGGATGATTTAACAGAGAATGGCCAGCCATACTTCTTCTTGCCTCTAGTCTGACCTTCCACAACCATGGATCCTGATACTTGGATAGTCTTCACAGGGAGCCTTCCATGGGGTCCGAAGAAAGGGGGAATCAAGTTGTGTAGCAGCACTTCCCCCTGCCATAGGACCCCTGACTAGCTCTGCAAATTTCCCATACCTCCCAATACCAATTCCTCCCACCCCCATCAGCATGACAGAGGGGATAATTAGGCCTTTTATGCTTGATAGGCCAGCAATTTCAGTGGGAAACAACTCAGGCTTGGCAAGAAAACAAGCTTCCCATCAGGAAAACTCATGTTCATTACTGTTCTTTTCTCATCAATTAAATATTAATCAAATGAAAGCATTCCTAAAGCATTAAGTATGCAGGAATTTCAGCAAGCCTAAATTTATTTCATTGTTGGCCTCAGTGCTCCATGGCCAACTGGATGCCTATTAACTCTTCACAACGGGGTAGGTAACATAGCAATTCTGTGTAGAAAAATCTTCTTAGCCAACATTGGCCTTTCTTTGAAGTAGTTAACCTGAGAAGTCATAACTAAACAAATATCATTAAACTTGCATTACAGTTCACTGAAATTTATTGTGCAAATTGCACTATAGTTTACAACCTATGTTTCAGACTGTTTCACAAACCTTCCTCAGAGTGAAATAATGAACTCAACAGCTATTATATGGAGTAGATTAAGAAAATCACTGTTTCATTAAATATAAACATACACACTTGTTAGTCACACATTTTCTTATTGTAATCATTCCTGAACCATAATGCATAGAACCAAATCTTGATGTGATTATGCAATCCTCCTAGTTGCTTTATTTCCATATTAAGGAATTCCTGTGTTTATATTTAATCAAATGCTAATTCTGTTACATAAACTTCACTTGAAAGCTGTTGAGTTCATTATTTCTCCCTGAGGAAGTATTGTGAAATGGTCCAAACCATTAATTATAATAAATTCCTAATTTAAAAACCATACTACATCTTTAATACAATAAGCTATGTATAGTATATTTTCTGTTTATTGTTTTACCTTGCAGCAAGCTATCAGTTATATGGCACAAAGCATGCAAGCAGTTATTTAAAAAAGGAACAAACCCAATATAGATTTTGATTATTGTGATGATTATTTTGCTTACGATCAATTACTGTAGACTCAGCAGTATGAGAGCTGCCAGCCTTGAGGATAGACTATGTTGACAGTCAAACATCCACAGAGTGGGAAATTCAGTGAGGGAACGGCTACAACATGTGTGTGATTTACAGTCATGAAACTGTATTCCCAAGAGGGCAAAGGCAACCATTAGTAATACAAAGATTTGTAAAGGACTATCAGGAATAAAAATCCAGAAAATGCAAGTCTACCTGAGAAACTAGATTATTTTATTTTATGTTGCAAGAAATGATAATGTGTAATTTTTTTTAAAAAGTACCTGAGTAATTTAGCAGTGCCAAATCACTTTGCAAAATGGGACTTAGGCTCATAAATCACTTCGGTGTGTTTGAAAAAAAAAATGGCAAAAAGCTTTAAAATGACCCAAATAGGAGTCTCTGAAAATGTTGGCTTTGAAGAGAGGTTTTTCTTTGCTTGCTTGCTTGCTATGTTTTGTTTTTATTAACTTGAGATAAAATATTAGCATTCCAGGATAAGTACCTAAACTTTAAATTTGAATAGACTACTGTCAGTAGCATACATAATGGCTATCCAAACTAAAATCTAAACATTCCCTTGACAAAATAATTTTATTTTATTATTGTATTACAATTACATTAAAGATATAATTAAAGGAAATAATGAAAATATTATTCTAAAATCCATTTTTATTCTACTGAACATGAAGTTGATTGCTAAGCCAGGACTAAAGTACCTGCAGTTGAAATTTCAATTAAAAAATGACAAATTATATAAATTATAACTGAACAGTGTGAACAGAGAACCCAGGGGTGGTATAAAAGTCCTGATTTACAAATGGATGGGAACTATTCCTAACCCCACAGTATGCAAATCCTTGCACTGTGACTCTCAACTGTACGCTGTATCTTTCACTAAATTGGGGTACTGGTCTGATCCTGCAGAGTCTTTTTTCCTATCCATAGAATAGTCCACAACATAGACTAATTTTAGCAGAGCTCAGCAACCACAACAAAAGCTAGATTTTCAGGAGAGTTCAACTCCTACTTAGGTATCAAAAAAGTAGCTAGATTTTCAAATGAGATCATTACAATTGGTGTTATAAGCCATGTTCGTTTCTATAGAAGTTACTCTAAACAATCTATGCAATTTAATAAAGAATGATATCCTTCTTACTGAGGTCCACAGAACAACAATAGATTTCCAATAGGAGTGTTCCACAAGGGAGAGAGAACAGTCATATGTTTAAAGCAGGAGATTAACACTTATTTGTTGGTCTAATAACAGATATCACCAGCTCAGCCTTGACCAACTTTTATTAGAGATCAATACAGTGTTAAACCTTTTCTGCATTTAAACATCTACAATTTGTTTTCTGTACAACTTTCTCATGCTCTGAATCAGAAAACTTCTTTTATGAAGTGTACACATGGATTGCCTTTGAAGGAGGAGCTGGCAGAAGATGTATTATTTAGCTGTCAAGAATAGATCAAAATCTGTATCCTGTTGAACTATGGTTTCAGTTTTCCCCTTAAAAGCTGAATCTAGAAATGCTGCCAACTCATTAGTTGATCAAATTATTCTTTTATTTCCAACTCCTAAATAGATTGAGAGTTATCTCTTTTTTTTCCTTTCTCCTTCTTCTTTGCTGGTGTTACTGTTTCAGTGTCTCATTTGTTTTCAAGTTAGGTCTGTATTTCTCCATCAAAACTTGTACCTGCTAAATGTGTTCTAAGCCCTAACATAATGATACATGAATGAATTGACTTCTCAGGTGACCATTTCAGATGAATGGAAAAGATAACCAAAATGGCTATCAGATTAGAATGAGCAGAGGTCAGGATAATATCTGCCTTGTCTGTCTTGTACTTGCCTATGGATTCAGCTTTCTCGTTTCCAGGGTCATTCAAGCACATAATAAGTAGATTTTCAATGAGTTATAACCTGCGGCATTAGCTAATGTTTTAGCATGGTTTTCTGCAGCTCAATCAGGGATTTTCTAGCTTTTTTTCAAAGATGCTACAGTGATAAAATGGCCACAGTTTTTTCATGTGATTTCAAACAGGCATGTAGTGTCTACTTATACACAGTCTTTTCACACCTGCAAAATGACCTGCAGCATTTATTAATGACAAATGTACTTGCTTGAGGGTCCTACATTGAAGGAATATGTGTAGTTGTACTAGTTGTACTGTGGTACTTACATGGCTCCCAACACCATGGTGTTTGAGCACCTCACAATCTTTAAGGTATTTACACACACACACACACACACAATGATGATGATGAGTAGTATCAGCTCCATTTGAGAGACAGGAAACTGAAAGACGAAGAGACAGATATGCCTTCTGTCACCCAGGTGGAGCACTGAACTGAACTAAAGCCTCCAGAGTCCCAGACTAACCAGTTACTAGGGATTGCGGATGCCACATCCTGGGCTACAGGATTCCCAGGATCCAGTAAGTTCCAACCTGCCAACAGTTGCCAGAACTGACAGAGGACTCCAATCCTGGGATCATACTGGCAGGATTCTGGGTGCCCTGATTGGTTCTCTGTTTGCATTTAACCTGAGCACCGGAACAGGAAATCATACATGCAGCTGGGTTTCTCCTGCTTAGAACTGCTTCCCCTGCTTCCCCTGCTCCTACTGCCTTACTCTGATCTCTGAGGAACCTGATCCTGACTGCCTCCTGACAACTGACCCTCATTCTACCTTCTGGCATATTTCAGATTCTGATCTCCTCGTATCTGCCCTGGCCTGACTCCCAACTCCTGCTCATTATGTCTGACCACTGAATTCCTGGCCATGACAGTTTGCATGAACCACATAGGCCAGAGGAGAGGATCCGGTGGCAAAATGGACGTGGTTAATCCTTTGGGAGTACTGTACATGCTTGAGTGGGCCACTCACCTTCAGGCGGATAACCAAGCTCTGCAGACCTGGGTCACCCAGCTGACCTCAGAGAACCAGCTATTGCAGGAGCAGGTGAGACAGTTGCATTCCAAAAACATCACACTCCAGACACATCTAACAGAGCGCTGTTCCTTGATCCATCTGCCAGAATGGTTTGATGGTAATCGCCAGCAATTCTGGGGTTTTATAATCCAGTGCCACCTCCTGTTCATGATACATCCTCAGTCCTACACTACTGATCATACAAAGGTGAGCCTGGTTATCAGTCTGACTTCTGGTAAAGCATTACACTGGGCTTCCCACTTCTGTCTTCTTTCAAGCCATGCTAATGCCATTTGATGATCTGCATCAAGTGTGAAGTGCAGAGGCTGCCCTAAGAAAGTTCTGATTGGGGCAGGGGACTGTAGAGCTCTTTGCAGTGCAATTCTGCCACCTCACAGCCATACAGATTGGAACAAGGGGGCACAGCTGTACACACAGTTCTGGGGAGGCCTGTGAGAAGAATTTAAAGATGAATTGGCCCGGGTGAAGGTACCTGTGGATCTCAACATCTGTATAGATAATCAGTTATGGGAACGAAGAGAGTAAAGAGGGGGGTACAAATATACCCATCATAATTATAATAAAACATAAAATAAATCATAATCAAAACCAGGATCCATTTAAAATATTATTTGTAATCTTCCAACTTGCCTTCAGTAAAAGAATGAAGCTTTCATTTGTGCATTTAAATTGGGGATTGAACATATTAGCTTTTCAATGCTCTGATTCCCAACATGAAGCAAAGCTGAGTCTTTTCAATTCTGAATGAGAGGTCAATGCAGTCTATTCTTAAAATTCCCTCTCATCTCAGCAAAGTCCAATTTATCAGACTTCTTAGAAGGATTTATCTTTCTGAGACCTATAGAATCTGTGGTTGCTAATAAAACAGCCCCTTAAAATGGTGCTAGAATGCCCCTCCTCCCCCATACATAGCTTTCTGTTGTGTAGTTCTGTGGGGAATATTTGTGTCCTTGCTGAGTTTCACAGTGAAGTAATTCCAACTTCAGTTGCTCCAGAGGTTTTATTTTTTGGAAAACAGAACTTAGAATCAGAATGTATTTGTACTTTAACAGAGGTTACAGTGGCACTATACAGTGCTACATGGTGTCATTACAAATCTCCTTTTATAAATATCCACTGTATTTTCTGAATTTTCTCCTAGTGATTTGAATTCCCACAGGTTTCTTGTCAGCATACAGTTACTAGCAGAGGAAGTTTTCTGTTGCAGATATGAAATGGTGAAGACTCTATCTCTGGGAAAGATAAGATTTACTGTCATTTCCCAGCTGTGAAGTTTTAATTGTGGGCAGGCGGGACAGAGCATATAGTCATATGTCATACACGGTTATATTCTTGCTTTTATCTTTTAAAATAATAACTGCTGTTGACTTGAAATATACTAGTTTGAGGTGCAGACTACCTATGAAAACTGCTAGAGTTTTTGAAGAAATAAATCTATAAGAAGCCAAAGGAAATGTTAATATAGGCAGAGAAAGGTAGCACAACCTACACTTCAGGTTGCCCAGCACTTCCATTAGAAGACTATTTTTAAGTTGTTTGCCAAACTTTAACCACTCAGCTTTCAATTTTCCATGACAGGTATATGCCTTATATCGATTTTATTTTATTTTATTTTATTTTATTTTATTTTATTTTATGGAAAGTGTCAGTTATAACAGTTCAGCTATTTCTGAGGATATGTCTACACTTAAAATACTACAGCAGTGTCATTGGAACTTTGCTGCTGTAGTACTTGAGTGTAGACACTACCTACATTGACAGGAGGGGTCCTCCTGTCAGCGTAGGTAATCCACCTCCCTAAGGGCAATAGCTAGGTCAACAGAAGAATTATTCCATCGACCTACTGCTGTCTACAACAGGGACTAGGTCATCTTAACAACCCTGCTTAGGGATGTGGATTTTTCACACTTCTGGCTGACGTGGTTAAACTGACTTAATTTTCTAGTGTAGACCAGACCTGAGAATGTGGTAAGGGGAAAAAATAGATAGATTTACCTATACTAAATTGTTAATTCATAAATTGCTTGCTAAGTACTCTGGAAATCAGATCCTAAACTTCTCAAATTGAGCAGCCAAAATTAGTGGATACTTTTAACTTCAATCTGTCTCTGCTTCAGTTTTCCATCTGTAAAATATGGACAAAACCACCCCCTCACCTCACAGGTGATAATGAAAATGAATTCATTAATGTTTGTCAAGCACACCATTCTATAATGTCGAGTGCCATAGAAAAGCCTATGGGAAAGGCCCCAGAAATATTAAAGAGCACTTAAAATTCTGGTATGAAGAATGAGGTCAACAGCTATGCTTCTCTGGCACAATGGAACTCTCTACGATAAGGGTAAACCTCATCTGTGCAGGAGACAGAACTTTTTTGGAAACTGGTCCAAGACTGTCGAATGAACTCTCCCAAAAACTAAAGAGCATAACAAACTTCACCACCTTCCACTTCAAATGAAAGGCACATTGACCTCGCCTTCTCTAACAAAAGTATATAGCAATTGAAAACAAAAACAACCTTATACAACAAGGAGGCCTTGTGGCACCTTAGAGACTAACAAATTTATTTGAGCATAAGCTTTCGTGGGCTAAAACCCACTTCATCAGATGCATGAAGTGAAAAATACAGTAAGCATTATATATATGAAAAGATGGGAGTTGCCTTACCAACTGGGGGCTCAGTGCTAACGAGGCCAATTCAGTTAAGGTGGATGTCCTCCATTTCCAACAGTTGACAAGAAGGTGTGAGTATAGCAGAGGGGAAATTACTTTTTGCAGTGACCCAACCACTCCCAGTCTTTATTCAGGCCTAATTTGATGGTGTCCAGTTTGCAAATTAATTCCAGTTCTGCAGTTTCTTGTTGAAGCCTGTTTAAGTTTTTTTTGTTGAAGAATTCCTACGTTTAAGTCTGTTATTGAGTGTCCAGGGAGATTGAGGTGCTTTCCTACTGCTTTTTGAATGTTACAATTCTTGATGTCTGATTTGTGTCCATTTATTCTTTTTCATAGAGACTGTCCAGTTTGGCCAATGTACATGTCAGAGGGGCATTGCTGGCACATGATGGCATATATCACATTGGTAGATGTGCAGGTGAACAATCCCCTGATGGTGTGCTGATGTGGTTAGGCCATCTGATGATGTGGGTTTTAGCCCACAAAAGCTTATGCCCAAATACATTTGTTAGTCTCTAAGGTGCCACAAGGTCTCCTCACTGTTTTTGCTGATACAGACTAACATGGCTACCACTCTGAAAAACAGACTTGACACTGTATCAAAACAAGACACTCCACTACACATTTCTCCTTCTGGAGAGAGAATGAGACAACAGATACCATGTAATAAATGTATAGTCAAGTCGCTTCATGCACTACTGGAATGCCTTCAGATATGATGTTGAGAAGAACAGCATGAGTACAAATATAGAATAAAGAAATTAATTATCTTTCTTCAGAGCACGGTTTGAATAACATGCAGTAAATAAGGCCAGGGACCATACAAATGAACAATGAGTATGAAACAAGCTATTGAATAGTTTCTGATATTGTGTGCACCGAACGAGGCAGAGATTCTGTGGAAAAATATAGTATGTGATCAAGTAATTAAAGACCATAATGTAATGCATACATATAAGGGAGCCTAACTAAGGTTGGAAAGGCAACGTTAATTCTGGCATCTTCTAATTTTTCAGTGCTTAAATATGCACCTTTAGCATTCTTTTAACATTTTTATGCACAATTTTTTACACAGCAACATGACATTCATTACACTTTACATCACACATAAGAGACAAAGTGCCAGCACTGAGATAATTCAAACTTTGTTCCCTACTTGTCTTACACCCTCACATTAGATGCTTATTCTGCTTCACCCCCTCTTCTGGCCTCTCATCATGAAAGCTACCAATGATGGCTTTGACTTATCAAACCAGACCTGCTCCTGGACAGGCTGTGACGCATACATGCAACTGATAGAGTAAATAGTAACTAGTAAAAATTTGTTTCAGCCAATTTAAAGGAAATTCAATTAAGTTAATATAGTTAGGAACTGATCCTGCAAACACTTATATTGCAAGTAGGACCAATGAGTACAACAGGCCTACTCACATGAGTAAGAGACACTTATATGAGGGTAATGTAACTGTTTTCAGGATAAGAATCCCACCTACAGAGGCGTCCTGAGCTTGAATAGTAATAATTTAACACAAAGAATGCTTTTTATTTTTCCCTCATTCCACCTGGATCTATGTTATATATATAAAACTGGTTTACTTCATTCCCCCTTCATTATAAATAATGATTATTGTTCCCTGTGTATCAAAGAACATTAGGCATCTAACCTATTTTCTTTCAAATCCCTCTTCAAAGTCCACTTATAGTAGAAATCTTAAGAATGTTATCCCTCAAACCCATTCACCATTATATTAAAAACAAAGGAAGGAATCATATGAAGACACTGTAAGACAGCACCTCCCTCCAAGTGACCCAATGGGATCAGTGTCGTCTGTCTGTTTAGATGTTTGTTAGCAGGATGAGTAGTAGTATAGTATAGTAGAGGTAGTGTAGTTTAGCCTAGAAGTCATAATTGAGTTTGGAGATCCATTGTCTTAGGCACTGTGCATGCAGGTAGTAAGAGACAATCCTTATTCCCAAAGAATAATCTAAATAGACAAATGATGGGAGAAAGAGAGCATTATCTCTATTTTAAAGACTGGAAAACCTAAAGCAACATGAGATTAAGTGACTTGCTCAAGATGAAAAGCCTGTGGCAAAGCCAGGAATAGAACCCACTACTGCACTGTCTCAGATCAATGCTTTAACCTGACCATTCTTCTGTTTCTGTTCTTACTATTCTTGAAACCCTGTTCAATGACCTTATAACCACATGAACCTAAGAAGAAACTTGTTTTTCATAACAAAGAAAAATTGAAAACACTTGGAACAGAAGGAGATAATGAGTTTGTCTAGTTATCAGCTCCAAGAAGCTCGATCTTGGATGAGATGTGATTCAGCAGGAACTCTATCAATTTAATTTTCTGTTTCTAAAGGAAAAGTTTCTTTTCACAGTGAAACAAAATATTCACCAAGAACATTCAATTTGCTGAAAAGGATACAAACAATAAAGTGGAAGAAATATCTTCAGAGAATGTGTCAGCTATTTATTACCACCACCTCGCAGTATCGGAATCATTCTACATTGTAGTTCTTTGAATTTCTCTGAAGCACAGATCGTCTTAACAAGGTGTTAGCTATGACATGCAAAATTTGCAGCCATTGCAGACAACCTACAGCAACTTGTCAAAATTTGAGAGAAGGTTGAGAACTGTGGGCTGCTCTTCAGATACTCAAACAGAAGGGTCCCATGAGATGGAACTGTACCTTTTACATTTGTAAAAGACTCTTTGAGCTACACAATACACAACCAGGAGGGAAAGGGGATGTGAGCCTCAGTCAGCAGTGGTAGAAAGCATGAAATACTGAAACCTGTGGAGGAAAAAATATTTATAGTGAGTGTAAGCACAGCCATGCCACTAATACAGAGGTTGAGTCAAAGAATGGCAAAGGCAAAATGCAAAGAGAAATATATAACTGAAAACTTGGATGTAAGAGTATTAGAACATCTGTCCACATTTCACTTAGTGGATTCTAGGAAAGTAAGGATGATAATTTTTCTACTATTCAAATTACATGGATTCCATGACAACTAATTGTTATACGACTTAATTGCTTTTCCTGTAAAATAAATAAGTAGGTGAACAATAAGTGGGAATCAAAGTCTCTGTTGTGGTATTACCTACTGCCACATATTAGAATCATAGAATATCAGAGTTGGAAGGGACTTCAAGAGGTCATCTAGTCCAACCCCCTGAACAAAGCAAGACCAGTTCCCAACAGCGGGACCAATTCCCAACATATTCGCTGTCATCGTAAGTATATGCCCTTGTGCTGTATTATGCTAGGGTTACCATGCCAACCATCTGCTGGGTGGAAAGCAAGTCAAATTTTTTATGTATAAAATGTATCAATTTAAAATCTATATTTCTTTTCCCACAGAGCCTGTAGAACCTTTATCAGCTTTTCCTGTGTCTGTGACTGGCTCACCTTCTGAACATATCAGGTTACAGAGAAGAATGTGGGTAGAGCTGGTTTCTGTAACTCTACAGAGCAACAATTATTGTCTGTCCTAGCTGGGACCTAGTCTCCATTATGGTTTTTACCTTCTTTTGTATTATTTATTATTTTTAGTATGACAATGTGTAGGAGTCCCAGGCATGGACCAGGACCCTGCTGTGCTAGCTGCTGCACAAACACAGAGCAAAAAGATGGCCTCTGCCTGAAAGAGCTTACAATTGAAGTATAAAACAAGAGAACTCAGATGGATAGTGTCATGCAGGATTGTTGTAGTCAAAAGCCAGTTATTATCCTCATGTTTGGGAGAACATGAGTCATGACAATATTCCTCCCACTGAGATTCAAAAAGCTGGTGAAGCCTGGTTTAGGGTTCAAATCCTGAACTTCAGCTTTTTATGATTTGGCTTCAGAAGATCACAGATGCTTCAGCTCATTTCTAGCCATCATTACATAAAACACACATTGACTTCTATACTCCTTTCAACAATAATCCTAAGGAAATATCACCAAAATACTTACAAGGTGGATCATTATTACTTTTACATTGAATTTGATGCCTTATTTTAGTCACCTAAGGAATTTTTTTCAAAGGTATAAATAGCTGCTAGATGCCTAAGTGCAGTTTGAGCCTTTGATAATCCCATCCCAAATTAAAAAAAAAATTGGTCAGATACATTATAGAGAACACAGTTTTCTGACTCTTATTTCCAGCTCTGATTATTAAACCATGCACCATATCATATGCATATCACATTGCTGTGGTTACAGAGTCACAAAGCAGTCTGTTGTAACATCAGTTATTCCCACCTCAGGAGGGAAAGGAGTCCAGGAGAGCTGGCTGTATTTTAAAGAATCCTTATTGAGGTTGCAGGAAAAAAACATCCCAATGTGTAGGAAGAATAGTAAATATGGCAGGTGACCAGCTTGGCTTAACAGTGAAATCCTTGCTGATCTTAAATGCAAAAAAGAAGCCTACAAGAAGTGGAAGATTGGACAAATGACCAGGGAGGAGTATAAAAATATTGCTCAGGCATGCAGGAGTGAAATCAGGAAGGCAAAATCACACTTGGAGTTGCAGCTAGCAAGAGATGTTAAGAGTAACAAGAAGGGTTTCTTCAGGTATGTTAGCAACAAGAAGAAAGTTAAGGAAAGTGTGGGCCCCTTACTGAATGAGGGAGGCAACCTAGTGACAGAGGATGTGGAAAAAGCTAATGTACTCAATGATTTTTTTGCCTCTGTCTTCACAAACAAGGTCAGCTCACAGACTGCTGCACTGGGCAGCACAGTATGGGGAGAAGGTGACCAGCCCTCTGTGGAGAAAGAAGTGGTTCGGGACTATTTAGAAAAACTGGACGAGCACAAGTCCATGGGGCCGGATGCGCTCCTAAAGGTTGCGCTGCTAAAGGGTGCTAAAGGAGTTGGCGGATATGATTGCAAAGCCAATGGCCATTATCTTTGAAAACTCATTGCGAATGGGGGAGGTCCCGGATGACTGGACGAGAATCTGGATATGAGTCAACAGTGTGCCCTCATTGCCAAGAAAGCTAACGGCATTTTGGGCTCTATAAGTAGGGGCATTGCCAGCAGATTGAGGGATGTGATCATTCCCCTCTATTCGACAGTGGTGATGCCTCCTCTGGAGTACTGTGTTCAGTTTTGGGCCCCACACTACAAGAAGGATGTTGAAAAATTAGAAAGAGTCCAGTGGAGGGCGACAAAAATGATTAGGGGGCTGGAGCACATGACTGGGAACTGGGATTGCTTAGTCTGCAGAAGAGAAGAATGAGGGGGGATTTGATAGCTGCTTTTAACTACCTGAAAGGGGGTTCCAAAGAGGATGGATCTAGACTGTTCTCAGTGGTACCTGATGACAGAACAAGGAGTAATGGTCTCAAGTTGCAGCGGGGGAGGTTTAGGTTGGATATTAGGAAAAACTTTTTGCACTCAGAGAGTGGTGAAGCACTGGAATGGGTTACCTAGGGAGGTGGTGGAATCTCCTTCCTTAGAGGTTTTGAAGGTCAGGCTTGACAAAGCCCTGGCTGGGATGATTTAGTTGGGAATTGCTCCTGCTTTGAGCAGGGGGTTGGACTAGATGACCTCCTGAGGTCCCGTCCAACCCTGATATTCTATGATTCTATGAGGTGAAGTGGTTTTAAATGTCTGATAAGGACATCCAGAGCACTGGATAGGCACACTTCAGTCTGGAGTTTTTTTCAGTGAAATCTAAACAAATGTAATTGTGATTAACTCTGAAACAGATAATGGACATTGCATATGAGAGAGCGATGAGGACTTATCAGAAAGAGGATCTGCATAAAGAGCAGATCTGGTTAGGAAATTATTTTCCTGACAAAAATGTGGATGATTTTATATAACACATGTATACACGCAAACACATATACATATATGGTTGCTTAGCTTTCTTCAGAAGTTTCATCAAAAATATAAAAATGAAAAAATTGTAAGTTTTTTGACAGCTCAATTTTTTTTGATAAAAATCGAATGTATTTATGTATGCATTCATTTACTGTATTTAGTTTAGTGAACATTTCTGTTTCACCAAAAATTCATTTTGCATGCAAAAAAACAAACCAAAACAAAATTTTTGACTGCAAAATTTTGACAAGGTCTATTAAATGCCTTTATGAGCGAAATCTGAAACAGAAGCCATTTAAAAATATTAAAAATAAATGTGTTCCCTGGGCACAAAGTTGCACAGCCTGCCAAATGTAAGTCTTTTATTAATTATTATTAATGTATTTATTTTTGTCAAACCCTTTCAGCCAAGTTATACTCTTATTTTACTGGGTTTATATAATAAAAATAAGAGTTTAGGGTGGAAGTGCTTTCTGACTGATAAAATAGTGGCACAAATATTATAGTTTAGTGTAATTCACTGCTCTGATAAAGTTACTTTCAGTTTATGAAGATCATAATAAGTATAACTAATTTAGGACACTATTATATATGTGTTGTTTATTTTTCCTCAAAATGCTCTGAAATACCAAAATATATTACACTGTTGTATCTACGGAGACTGCTCTCCCTTATGAAAAATGACACTGTTTACTGTATTTGTTGTAGCTGAAATCAGTAATGAACTGATGCACCAAAATACAATGGAGAAGACATTTTCCCATATATTCCCAATACCAAGTAATCCAGGACACTCTGTAACAGTCACCTGTACTCATTATTATTTCCTGCATTACTGATCTTTGTGTTGTCTGCAAACATTATCAGTGATGATTTTATATTTTCTTCCAGGTCACTAATTAAAAAGCTAGCATTGGTCCAAGAGCTCTGGCCCCATGACCACCCCTGCGGAAACATACCCCTTTAATGATGCTTCCCTGTCAGCAATTTCATTTTAAGATCAATTTGTTCACTATGTACTCGTCCATTTGATTTGTGCAATATTGATTTTGTATGACACTAATTATATATAAACATAAATAAATATATAAGTATGCTTGTACACATCTATTGAACAGGGGAAAGTACTAGACAGATAGTAGGCTCACTAATAAGGGCCTATTCCTATTCCCATTTAAATCAACGGTAAAACTACCATTGACTTTACTTTGGCAGTAAATAAGTTGGAAATTAAATTAACGATGACTCTTCAAATCACTGAGCTACCGAGATCCTTTCCATAACAAGAAAACAAAGAAGCGAGACTTGGACAAAAAATAAGTAAGAAAGACTCAGTTTCAGAGTACGTCTTCACTACCCGCCGTATCAGTGGGTAGCAATCGATTTCTCGGGGATCGATATATTGCGTCTCATCTAGACGCGATATATCGATCCCCGAATGCGCTCCTGTCGACTCCGGAACTCAACCAACCCGAACGGTGGTAGCGGAGTTGACATGGGGAGCCGCGGACATCGATCCCGCGCCGTGAGGATGGTAGGTATTTCGATATAAGATACTTCGACTTCAGCTACATTATTCACGTAGCTAAAGTTGCGTATCTTATATCGATTTTCCCCCATATTGTAGACCAGCCCTTCGTTCTCACAACTAATCTCTGCCTAAGAGATTTTGCCTTTGTCCCCAGATCACTAGGACTGGTAACATTTTATTTTGGTTTTTATATTTTATGGAGATGAGCACAGAACCTACCACCTTGACAGTTTCTTCTGAGTAGGTGAGCAGAGTAATTCATGAATTCACTAGTGGGCTCAGTCGTGCTTTCCACTGATTTATTGATCATAATGGCTGAAGCCCCTGTATCTTTTTACTGTACATTTATACAACTGATTGTTTAACTACTATTATTTTATAAGGTACTAATTTCTTCTCTTTTGGGGAATACATAGTGTGGATCTCCTCTTCTGTGTCTTCCTAACCCTCAAGGTAAAAAGCACTCTTTTTTTCCTTTTCCTCTGGGCTTTTGGGCTTTACCCTTAGGGTTTCAGATACTGTTTGATAGTCACCTTTACATTTTCTAAATAAGTGTCCAATATTAAGGCAATAAGGACACTGGGCCCTTTTAAATTTACAAACTGTCACAAAATAAGATCCTCCACTGCAGAAACACCACTCAGGAGCCTGAGTCTCTATCAGCTTGCTTTGCATTTTTGTTATTCTGTTCAGTTTGATTAGTCCTGCAATCTACATGCAAATCTTGTAAGTTTTTAGCTGCTGATACCATTGCTCTTGCTAATTTTATAGCTTTGGGCCAAGTCTCCTTTGCTAGCAATTATCTTTGAATTCTTTCATTATTAATACTACAATTCATAGATCCCTAGGCCAGTGTGACATCCTGTAAAACACAGCCCACAGAACTTCCCCAAAATAATTCCTAGAGAGTATGTTTTAGAAAAACAGCAAATATTGATTTTGAAATTGTCAGTGATAGAGAATACATCATGACCTTTAATAAATTGTTTCAATGGTTAAAATACTTTCATTATAAAAATGTATGCCATAATTCTAGTCTGAATTTGTCTAGCTTTAGCTTCCAGCCATGGGATCATGCTATACATTTTTCTGTTAGATTGAAGAGCCCATTATTAAATATTTGTACCCAAAGTAGGTACTTACAGATTGTAATAAAGTCACCCCTTAGCCTTCTTTTTGTTAAACTAAATAGACTGAGCTCCTTGAGTGTATCACTATAAGGCAGGTTTTCTAATCCTTTAATTGTTCTCATGGCTCGTCTCTGAACCCTCTCCAATTTTTCAACATCTTTCTTGAAATGTGGACTCTAGAACTGGACATAGTGTTCCAGCAGAAGTCACACTATTGCCATATATAGAGGTAAAAAATACAAAAAAAAAAACCCAACCCTTCTCTTCTCCTTATCAAAATCCTCCTGTTTATAATGCAAGGATTTCACTGACCCTTTTGATCAAGTGTCACATTGGGAGCGCAAGTTCAGCTGATTATCCACCACAACCCCCAGAGTAACTTCTTCACCAAGATAGAGTCTCCCATCCTGAAAGTCTGGCCAACATTCTTTGTTCCTAGGTGTATGCATTTATATTTAGCCATATTAAAACTCATATTGTTTGCTTGTACCCACTTTACTAAGTCATCCAGATTGCTCTGTATTAGTGACCTGTCCTCTTTGCTATTTACCACTCCCTCCATTTTTGTCACTTTATCAGTGATGGTTTTATATTTTCTTCCAGGTCATTGATAAAAATGTGAAATAGCATAGGGCCAAGGACTAATACTTGTGAGACCGCACTAGAAATACTCTTGTTTGATGATGATTCCTATTTACAATTACATTTTGAGACCTATTAGTCAGTCATCTTTTAATCCATGTAATGTGTGCCATTGTTAATTTTATATCGTTCTAGATTTTTAATCAAAATGTCACGAGGTACCAAGTCAAATGTCTTACAGAAGTCTAAGTATATTACATCAACACTATTACCTTTACCACAAACAAATCTGTCCTACGCATAACCTCTAGGACATTTCTAAATAGGCAATATTTCATTAATCTTTTTAGCTCTGCCACATACCCAGGTACCCTTTCATCTTGCTTCCTCATTCTAGTATGAAACTTGAAATGTTCTACAATAATGTTTGGCTTTGTTGTGTAGTGCACTGTTAACATTTTTTGCAGGTCTTCTAAATTTTATCTCCTGCTTTCTGAGGCTATAACCAACCCCTTAAAAGGAAATAGATTTTATTGCCACAAGCACTGAGGGAAATTGCTTTGTTTGTCCTTATCTGTAATCTCATTTGCAAGACAATAGTGACCCAGTCTTTCAATATATTACTTCCAATCCTTATTTTCTGCATTAAATGCCTGAATTTTCCGATAAATTGCCATTTTTATGGTTTTTTCCTCATCAACAGTTTTGTAAACAGACTGCTCAGGGCAAAAGAAAACATTTTATTTACAGTACTGCAGGCTGGGAACATGCTGCTTTATTCAACTATATGCAAATAGAGTGGAGGAAGGGAGGGATGAAGCATGGCTCTAACCCATAATACTCTGATAACCCAGTAAACTCCCTGGTGATCACTGTACTACATAATGAATTCATGAACAATACATAGTAAGAATTTCTGGACAAACTTGACTTAGGTTTTTGAGAGAACTGTAAAATTAGTGGACAAAAATTGATCTAGCATATTGGGATTTGAGCAAGTGTCTCATAAAATCTCGAGCCCTGTTACTCATCTGTTTAAGCTATTCACGCAACAGAGTAAGAAGCCCTGTTACTCAACTATGTGAGCTATTCACACAACAGGGTAAGAAGTCCAGTTACTCATAAGTGGGAGCTACTCATATCACCATTACCTCCAGAGGATGGAGAACAGGCACTAATAAGCTGCTACTCCCTTTCCTGTGCAGGTGCACAGAGAGTGAGTGGGCATGGATAACAAGTAAAAGAAATCTTGGCTTCACCTAATGCAGCAGCTAAGCCAACATGGAAGGAGGAATAAGCTAAGCCAGGAAAAGGCCTTGCACCAATAACCAGAGCAAGGAAGAACAATTAGGTTCTTGCTGGGCAGGTATGCACTGCACCTTACTCAGGCTGGATTTCAAGGTGCTAATCCAGCCATATGTTAATTAAAAATACTTTGGACATGTGGTTTGAAAGCTGTCTAAATTATGGTAAACAGAGGGTAATGAAAAAGGGCAAGGAAGTAAATTCCAGGGGAAGGTGCATATTGCAGTAACATGGGCATCATTGTTAAAGCTGATCTTATTTAATATTTTGTTAATGATCTGGAAGAGGTAGCTGGTAGCATATTAATGAAATTTGCAAATGATACTGTATAGGGGGATTTTGTAATCGACAGCTAGGATGGATATATATTTCAAAAGATCATAGCTAGATTAGGAATTAACAGGCTGTCATAGGTTTCACCCCCACTCTGAACCTTAGAGTATAGATGTGGGGACCTGCATGTGAACCTCCTAAGCTTAATTACCAGCTTAGATCAATAGGTTGCCACCATCCAAATGTTTGAGTCATTTGGAAAACTCTGTCTTTCCCCACAAAAACCTTGCCCTCCCTGGGTAGCCTTGAGAGACTCTTCCACCAATTCCCTGGTGATCCAAACCCCTTGGATCTTAAAACAAGGAAGAATTACTCATTTCCCCTCTCTTTCCCCCCCCCCCCCCACCAATCCCTGGTGAGTCCAGATCCAATCCCCTGGATCTAAAAAACAGGGAAAAATCAATTACGTTCTTAAAAAGAAAGCTTTTAATTAAAGAAAAGAAAGGTAAAAGAAAAAAAAACCTCTGGGAGACAGCATAAAAGCTGATCTCACAGACAACAGATTTAAAACCAAGATGTTCCCCTGGGCAAAAACCTTAGTACACACAAGAATACCCAGATTTGATTATTCCCCTAATGACAAGATAAGTTACAAAAAGAAAATAAACATAAACCTATTTATTTCCTTCCCTAAGACTCACTACTCTAATAAGAGGCTGATTCCTTGATCTTTTTCACTCCGGCTGAAACTGAAACTAAACAAAGGAAACTTCCCTCCTTCCTTTTGAAACATCTTGTTTCCTCTGGTCAGGTGTCAGCTAGGCTAGGTGAACTTCTTAACCCTTTACAGGTAAAAGAGGCCTTAACTCTTAACTATCTGTTTATGACACAGGCCTTCAAGGTAAAAGGGAAGCTGCATCATTTTTGAACCATTGCTATCTTTACTGTGTTCCCATTTCAGACTTATGCATAAACAGGAGGCGACTCAGACTCGGTGCATCATTAATGTATGTGAGTGATTTCCCTTTCTGCTATGGCCCCTTCACACTGCTATCCCAGAGCTGTCCAGGGAGAATTCCCTCTGGTGAAGACTGTGCACAAGGCAGTTTGCATTGCTCTACATTCCCCGCCTCCCCCATCTCCCTCCAGAATCTGGCAGAGGGAATATATGGGAACAGGTCTAGAGAGGGGACAAGCAGGCCCAGGATGTGAGGGGCTAGGCCACAATGAATAGTGTTGTACTATTCTGGATCACACTACCACCCCGGGGCTATCTAAATTATACTGAGGGGTCTCACCTGTAGAAACCTACATGGAACTCGTAAGGAGGAGCTTGCTGAAGGGAAAATTTTGGAAGAGGATTTAGGAACTTCCTAATAGGAAATCAGTCTGTCTGCACATGACATGAATGCTAGCTGTAGTTGCATCTCTGTAAATTGTTCTCTAAATAAAGAAACAGTTCAGTTTTAGAAACATGGAGTCCTCTTATGTTATTAGCCAGCATGTGGCACATTAAATATAGTGTCAATGGTCAGTCTACTGAGACCCACTGAAAGGAAGAGAGTTTAATTTAACAGGCAAACAAAGCGGCACCTAGAATCAAAGCAAACAATAGCTGGAACAGCTAACAAAAAATATTTGATGCGTATTGTGACACCTGACGGAATGAGACTGCAAAGAGAGAGAACACCGAATAGATATTTTCATTACAGAGCTGAGACTTCTGGCATCCACATGTAACTTTAAAGACATTAAAGATTCCCTAGTTAGAGGCAGGATTATTTGTGGGACATGTGAATCCAGATTACAGGAGAGATTGTTGAAAGAAACAAATCTAACCCTAAAGAAATACTTCCAAATAGCAAGGGCAGCTGAGCTGTCCAGGGAGATCAAAACAATGCTAGCCACTTGTACAGAACAAGTACATAGGCTCGAACTAAAGGAACAGGACAGAGACTGATCAACCGAGAATGCAGGCATCATGGTCCAGTGTAGATAATGTGGAAGGCAACACTACAGACAGAAAGAAAAATGCCCAAGCTATGGGCAACATTGCAAAACATGTGGGAAAAAGAATAATTGTTTATCGAAATGCTACAGGAAGGGGAAAAAAGAGCAGTGCCTGTAGTGATTCAGTCTGTAGAGCAGTGGTGGGCAACCTGGGGCCCATGTTCCCAGCCAATGGGAGCCGCGGGAAACTGAGCAGGCCACAGGGATGTGCTCTCTGGGTTTCCATCTCCTTCAAATATGTCCTTATATGCTATATGAATGTTGGGCAGGGCCCACAGTGACTATTCTCCATCCTCTCTCAGATATACTGGTATTGTCCACAATCAAAGCCATGACTTGCACTGCCCTGCTATCCAGCAATGGATAGTACTCCTGTGTTTCAACTGCTCTAAACTACTCTAAACTCCAAGGGATAAAGTCTTTTGTTTCATGGATTTCATACTGATGACCTGCATTTTG
Organism: Mauremys reevesii; assembly: GCF_016161935.1. Classification (NCBI taxonomy): domain Eukaryota; kingdom Metazoa; phylum Chordata; order Testudines; family Geoemydidae; genus Mauremys; species Mauremys reevesii. The sequence continues at coordinate 157,468,613 of NC_052625.1, forward strand.
CTCAATGGCCTCAGAATGGTTTTATTGTACATCACCTGAACCTTCACACATTTATCAGCAATGCTGGGATTACATTGCAGCTGGCTCCTCAGTCCAGCTGGAATCCAATTGGTCATTGATCTAATAATATAGTTACAAATATGGGAGTTGAATGGCTTGCAGCCTTCTTCTGCAGTTCATTTATACTGAGAGTCCTTGGAACTGCTAACATCACACTGCAGATATCCTCCTCTTCACTGGAAGTCTCTACAGCAGTGGTGGGCAACCTGCGGCCCATCAGGATAATCCACTGGCGGGCCACAAGACAGTTTGTTTACATTTGAACAGCCGCCTACAGTTCCCAGTGGCCACGGTTCACCATTCCCAGCCAATGGGAGCTGCAGGACATCATTACATGCATTGAAACTAGTACAGGCTGGATCAGCAGCCTAGTAGTGGTAAGAAAAAGTGGTAAGGTAAACTGAGGGTCTGCACTGATTCAAAACTACTGAACACTGTACATTGAAAAGAAGTAATTACCCATAATCAGAGATTGAGGACATACTACCCAATTTACCCAGGGAAAAAGTGCTCACTCTTTGCGATGTTAAATTGAGCATATTCACAGATTAGGTGAGCCATCCAGTCCCAGATGACAGCCTTTTCTACATTTTTTGGCAGGTTCCAATGCATAACAATGCCTAAGGGCATCATCCCAGCCCCAGAGGTGTTCCAATATAAACTGAACACAGCACATCATTCTACAATGTGTGAATGGGAAATGGTTAGAGATCCCAGAACAAGCATTTGAAAGAATAATGAAAATCATAAGTAAAGGCACCAGTCCTAAAGTACTAAAACCCTGTGGAGAAACTAGAACTACAGCACGATGCGTCAGGAGGTCTAGGAGCTGCACAGTAGCAAATCCAACAGCTCAGAGCATGTGCTAGCAGAGCCGTGACAGACACAGAAAGGAGCTATGCTCAGATAAGAGCTCCTGGCTGTGCTCTTTGGAATGGAATGATTCCATCAGTTCACCTTTCGGCACAAGGTGGATGTGCAGTCTGATCACAAGCCATTAGAAAGCATCATGAAGAAGTCACTGCTGAGCAGGGCCTCACAGAGTTTTTTTGGGTCCCAAGGCATAATCTGAAACTGAAGTCCCTGCCACCCTTCCAAAAATTACCATCTAGGTGAAAGAGTTTAAGAAGAGGGGAGCAGATAGGGGTCTGAGGATGGGGACCTCAGCCCTGCATGCAGCCAGGGGGCTGTTCCTGATCCTACATCCCTCACCTGGCTGCCAGGAGGAGTGCCACAGGAAGTTACCCCCTATTGCCAGGTAAGGGCTGAGCAGCGTATGCACATGATAGGATTTTGTTTAAAGGAGATTGGGCACTAATCCCAGCAGATTTAAGAGCTGATATCATGACATAGATGCACATTTCACACCCGGGGATAAAGGCATGCCTGACACAAGCCAGGCATCTCCTGGCCAGGCATGAATGCTCAACTGAGAATGTACGTGGAACCATGAGAGGTGTGCAAAGACTATAGTGATTGAAAACAGAAGACTCTACAAACTCATGAAATCCCAACCTGACCCTGTGAACAGACCTGTTCACTTTTAATGGCAGGAGCTACATAATCACATTGGATTACTACTGCAACTTCTGGGAGGTGGACTATCTAGCAGACAGTCAGGCAAGAATTGTGATCTGAAAACTGAAGGCATATGTTGCAAGATAGGGGATACCCAGTGCACTAAAGTCAGACAATGGGCTGCCATATAGTGCAGTAGAATTCAAATGATTCAGTACCAAATGGAAATCTGAGCCCAAAACATCTGAGCTGGAAACACGGAAAGCAAAAGGGAGACTGAGTTAACAGTAAAGACAGCCACAACACTGATGGCAAAGGCAGAGCTGACAGGAAGTGTACCCTAACTGAAATGTTGGTCAATCACAATACACCCTCCCAAGGACTAGACAGTAGCTTAGCACAAGGACTGATGAGCCCGCGAGTGAAGACTGTGCTTCCCACAAGGAAGCCCAATGGAGGACTGACAGACAGAATACAGACAACACCAAAGTAGACGGGCAACCCACTACAATGGTACCTTCATTAGCCATGCAGCAAGAAGGAGTTCATCCTGATCAAGAGTAAAGTAACTCTCCTATGAGGCACAAGTGCTGGAACTGAGATGCTTGGTCGCCCAGCTCATAAATCTCAGTGCAGAGTACTGAAGATGGGTTCCTTTCCCTACAACATTTTACGTGAGTACTTGAGGGTTTCCTTTTCTGGCTGATGTGGTATTCTGGCAGGTGACTTTCCAGAAAAGTTCCAGTGTAACATTAAGAACATGATGAACCCCATTAAGTTTCTAAACTTTTAATTTAGGACAAACCATAGATTTACAGCAAAATCAATTCCTAAATTAACATTTTTCTTTCTCTAATTGTACTTCCAATTTTCTTTTTAGATAGTGCAGGTCAGATAGAAATTAACTATGTCCTCTAACTTTAATGTCAAGCAGTAATTCAATTAACTAAAGCACACATAGGATATGAGATGTTCCCATTTGAATGCTTATAGTCTGTAGAATCAGTTTCTATCCTCTGCCCAGTTCAACTATCACACTGTTATCCTGTAAACCTCTTCCATGGCTAAATGATATAAACTTCCCATGTTGGGTTTTGCCTGAGCTCTCAATTACCCAATGGTCGTGTTATATGCAAGGCAGCTGCACCTCTGTAAAGTGGTCATTAAACCTTACCCCTAGTGTACTGCAACCATTCCATACTATTCGGGTAATTTCCCCCTTAGTTTTATCTTCCCTAATCTATTTTTTCTTAAATTCCTACTGTTGCAATCTCAATATTAAACTCTACAGAGAGGTAGTCGCTGTAGGATTTCCCATATAAAACACAGCACTGGTGATTTGGTATTTTAGTCACCTCTGAGGCAAGGTTAGATGGTGTGAAGATTAAAACACCATCATCCTGTCTCCACTAGCTCTTCCATTATTGCTACTACTGGGGAAATGCACTGATGGTGGTAATAATGGATTTTTAGAAAAACTGTCTTGTGTAGACACAGTCTTGTGAAAAGTAAGTGTGGCTGCATCTGAGTTGAGTGGCAACTGGAGAGGAGCTGTAAGATTCAAGAGGGGCATGGCTAGCAAATGTCTACACTACACATATTCTAAACTATGTGTATAGGTAAGATAGATGTAAGTATTCTAATCACAAGTGCAAAGCTGCCAAATGAGGCTGCACTCTCAGAAACAGCATCTAACAATGCCATGCTCCCTGACAGCCCTTCTGCCAATTTCCCCTGGGCTAGACATGGCTCTTGACATGCTCTCTTTAATTTTTACAGCAGAGTGTGAAGAGCAGGTAATCTGGCATGGACACAATGCGTGCAACGGAGGTTGCCCCCCTTAGAACACATGTCCCTGGGTGCAGCATGTGAACTTTGCTGAGGAGCAGTACAATGGAAGGGGAAGGTGAGGAAAAAGAGTGGATTATCCACTGGTAGGCTGGGACCCTCAATGTCCAGTCAGTGCTTGTCACGACTGGGCAAGAGTCATTTTAAAGGCTAATCACTAAGTACTGCACAAAGGCAATGTGGAGGAACGTTACAGTGATAGTGCCATGGGAGTGAGAGCTTTCCAAAGAGGACTTTTTCCTCTGTGGTTTTACACAGCAGTATATTTGTTCATGAACTACATGCATCTATTTTTACTTCAAGCCAGCTGAGGTCTTTATTATCTTTGTAGAACTCTCCACATGTCTGTGTAGAAGTGAGAGGATTATAATATCCCATCAACTGCTCCTGCTGAAGACAGAAGAGAATGAGGGGCTGGCTGCATGGCCCACATCTTTGCCTCCTCCAAGTAGCCAAAAACAGTTCATTTTGGGCACAAAACCTAACTGCAGAGGCAGAGTGGTGTAATTTAGTCAGTCAATACCAGAATTTCCCGCAGAACTGCAGCTGCAGCACTCATATATGCGCTACCCAGAATCAAATGCTCTGAGCTCCCTCAGTATAAAATAGAGTGTCAGACTGGGCAGAGTTAGTCTGAATGTAATAAAGGGCAATGTGAAATTCTTAATTGGCCAGGCTAATACAGCAAGGAAAAGGAAATTACATTTCCACTTCAGAATAGTGAATTTCACTTCCACAACTGTAGAGGAATCCATAGGCCAGCAACTGGGAAGGCTAATTTCAGCTTGTTCAGCTCCTTAGATAGAGACATGGGGACTGAATACATTCCTCAGATTGTCCCAAAGTAATTTAGTGTTCATTTATATAAACTGAGATGAATGACTAACTCAAGTTGCTGCACTCTTAGTTCACTTTGACCTGTATTCTTTTGTAGTTCATTACCAAAGAAGCACAACAGTACTGAAAACATATTGATCATCAGTAATTTGAAGACTGAATCCACCAATTGTTTGAGTAGGACTTCTCTTTCATGCTTTGGCTAATAGATAGCTCTGACTATATCTAAATTTTGTTACATAATTCAAACAATGTATGTGAGTACATGGAACTAATTAGTTATCAATGATGAAGAAGCACTTCTTGGCCAAGGATAATTGCATTTCCATTATCCCCTCAGATTTATTATTGTTTCTTCTTTCTTATCTTCTGCAAGTCCAGGCGAGCTGATTAGCTCAGACATTTTAATTCCTCCCTGTTTTAATGTACTACTCATTCAACATCTTGCACCCTTCGGCTGTTAAGGTCTCTTGACACTTTCAAATCTCAATCATAGCGTAGTATCATTATTGGTACTGACATGACCTAGCAACAGACTACAACATGCACTCAAATATTAGAGGGATATAGTGTGGAGGAAGGCTTGTTTTATTCAATCTAGCCTACATTTCCAAAACAAGCATTTTAAACAATGCAATTATGGCAGTAGTGAAAAACTGCACACATCGAAAACAAATCATTAAAAAAATGCTCATAACAGCTGAAAATAATTACATTTCCATGAATGTCATATTTTGCACAACCACTATTGTACACACAATCTCTCATAAGAGTTTAACAAAATCCAGTGACCTAGGGTCAGGATTTTTTGCCTGCAATTGCATGTTGATCAATATTCCCTGACATGTCTGTGTACGTGTCCTCTCCAGTTTGCACAAGGTAGACAACTTTTATCAGCTCCTTTGTCCTTTTTAGTCTAACAAACAATAGCCTTTTCAACCAAGAGAAACATATGCAGTAGGTGAAAGCTTGTTTTTAATGATGTTGGGACCAAATTGTTATTAAAGCGTGAATATGATTTCTCTAATCCTCCTTAATTCCCCACAGATATTAATTCTAGTGTATCTTACCAATATGTCTGAAATACTTGCCCTTCTTACAACTATTTCTTTAGCTGAATACTCTAATAAATTGGAAAAATGATTTCATTCTTTCAGTACATATTATTATTTATATGGTCACAGAAAATGTCATGGAATTTTAAAGACAAAGAATATCCTTGCCAAATGAGTTTACACTCTAAGTACATATTCTGAAAAAGTGATATTTCTGAGACATATTTGCAGATATAGCAACATTTTTGTGACCTAAATTTTCAGAAATGATTCCTTCCTCAATTTGTCATTTCTCAACTTGAGGCATTTTTAAGTGTCCTGATTTTCATAAAGTGCTGAGCCCACATTAGGAAAATTGAGTCCCTGCAAGGTGTCACCGATTGGAAACCTAAAATCACTGGTCACTTTTGAGAATTTAATCTACAAGGACTTTAAGATGTCACACGCATGTGTTTCTCTTCAGGAATAAACTTCAGTCGTTCTCTGTGAAATATACATGTTTCTAAGGGTGTTTCTATTGTAGCTCAGTTTCTTGGGTGTGATTTCATGAATGTTGCTTTATAGAGTAGTTTTCCCATTTTTGATTGCTTGATAGCATTTCTGTGTGGATATGTGTTTGAATTTTCAACTATTTATTGCAAAGGATTTTTGTTAAATGTAAACACCAGGCTAAAATTCTCTGCTGATGTAAATGGATGCAGTGACTGAAACTGCATCCATGTATACCAGCAAAGAATTTGACTCATTTTCTAAGTATGTCCACAAGCAAATATACCCTTCCACACAATATGGAAAGCACACCATTACACTTTTCCAACTAATTTATAATTCCTTAAAAGTTGAAAAAAAATTTGCCAAATGTATTAGTTCTCTGAGCACTTAACTCAGTTAAAAATACTCTGCTTTCATAAATAGCTAAATCCCCAGACTGCAAACACTGCAGTGATGTCTTTTAGGCCATACAGTAAGTTCAGCTCAGTTAGCAACACTGGGAATTTTTTTTCAAAATGTCCCTAGTGTAGATAAAGCCATGGTTTCTGTGAAATTGCCTCTGGTATAACTAGGTTAATCCAGCAGTTCTGTGTTTAGAAATAAAGCTTCTAGTTTGAGGGCTTGCTTGGTATTACTTATTTTCTACTGTCCCCAAACACTGCGTTTAATGAGATCACTCATGTGAAAAACAAAACAAAACAAAACATGTTTTTAACCTCCTCTGCCTCCTGAAATTAAGAAGCGTAAAAAGGCAAGTAGAAAGATGGCTGCACTGAGTCATAGGAAAGACCTATACTAGCAGGGAGAATGATTGGGTGAAACAATTAGCCTTTTGGGACTTTAACTTCCATGATGGCTATATTTCTCCTTTTGCCCATATACATTCTACATTCCTGGAGTTTATACAGCAGGGGTAGAATATAGATAAATTGCTCTAATACACAACCTTCTTGCCTGCTGGAAGCCCAAGTACTCAGAATTTGGGTAAATCCCTGAGGATGAGTAGCTTCCACTGGTCTGTGATGGGCATGTCTACTGGATTTTTCCACCCCGTCTTGCCTCACTGTGCATAATGCAGGGAGGACCCCTTCTGCCCCAAGAGCTGATAAATATGTTACATATGTATGTGTTCCTTCACAATATGTACAGGAGGGAAACATCTCTTGCTGGTGAGCCACCCTGGTACATTCCCATGCCAGGAGTATTTCCCTCTACTACAATATGTGGAGGGACTCATAGATATATAGGATATTTATCAGCTATAGGGGAGTCCCTCTACATTATGCACAACGAGGCACAGAGTGCAGGACGGGGGGTAGGGTGTGGGATGTGGGACACACAAGACATGTCCATCACAGACCAATGGAGCCTACCACAGCCTCAGGGATTAACTCAAATTCTGGGTCCTTGGGCTTCAAGTAGGGAAGGGTTTTTGGTTATGTATGAAGGCAATTTACCTATATTCTATGCCTGCTGTGAAACTCCAAGAAAGTAGATTGCATATTGGCTGGAGGGCTTAGCCACACCCAGAAAAGATCAAGATGATTACCCTATAAAGATCAGCAGGAGGCTGCAAGTTGGGGTCGGTGCTTCGCTTGTGCATTAGAGTGTGCTTGGAGTGAATAAGGTCTAGCAGAGAGTGCTAGGAAGTAGGACGGAGAAAAACCTCAGTTTTGTGTGGACTTTTGTATGGATTCGAAAACTTTATTTTGAATGTTTGTTAATTTAATAAAGCAGAACCTGAGAAGGGATGGGAACGGATAAAAGTGTTTCTTAAGTTTATTGAACAGTCCACGAGGAGAATCTAAGGCAGGCGACCTGTGCTGTAACCCTAGACTAAGAGGGGATTCTTGAGAGGAGGCTGACCATACTTAGACTCTACAAATCCTGTTTAACACTAATGGAAGTCTGGTTTGCTGCACCTGAGGATATCTGCATTGGGGGCAGAATTTGGCACTCGGAAATAAAATTGTGTTGTAATAGAACTTTTTGCCTGTTAAATGTCTTCTGAAGGACTAATTGTATTTTTCTACAGATTCACTGGCATTACTCACATAACCACAGGGATACTTAAAAGTGATTAACAGAGAGGCTGTTAAGTAAATTAAGCGGTCATGGGATAAAAGGGAAGGTCCTTTCATGGATGGAGAACTAGTTAAAAGATAGGAAACAAAGGGTAGGAATTAATGGTAAATTCTCAGAATGGAGAGGGGTAACTAGTGGTGTTCCGCAAGGGGTCAGTTCTAGGACCAATCCTATTCAATTTATTAAAAAATGATCTGGAGAAAGGGGTAAACAGTGAGGTGGCAAAGTTTGCAGATGATACTAAACTGCTCAAGATAGTTAAGACCAAAGCAGACTGTGAAAAACTTCAAAAAGATCTCACAAAACTAAGTGATTGGGCAACAAAATGGCAAATGAAATTTAATGTGGATAAATGTAAAGTAATGCACATTGGAAAAAATAACCCCAACTATACACACAATATGATGGGGGCAAATTTAGCTACCACGAGTCAGGAAAAAGATCTTGGAGTCATCGTGGACAGTTCTCTGAAGATGTCCACGCAGTGTGCAGAGGCGGTCAAAAAAGCAAACAGGATGTTAGGAATCATTAAAAAGGGGATAAAGAATAAGACTGAGAATATATTATTGCCCTTATATAAATCCATGGTACGCCCACATCTTGAATACTGTGTACAGATGTGGTCTCCTCATCTCAGAAAAGGTATACTGGCACTAGAAAAGGTTCAGAAAAGGGCAACTAAAATGATTAGGGAGTTGGAGAGGGTCCCATATGAGGAAAGATTAAAGAGGCTAGGACTCTTCAGCTTGGAAAAGAGGAGACTAAGGGGGGATATGATAGAGGTATATAAAATCATGAGTGGTGTGGAGAAAGTGGATAAGGAAAAGTTATTTACCTTATTCCCATAATACAAGAACTAGGAGTCATCAAATGAAATTAGTAGGCAGCAGGTTTAAAACAAATAAAAGAAAGTTCTTCATGCAGCGCACAGTCAACTTGTGGAACTCCTTACCTGAGGAGGTTGTGAAGGCTAGGACTATAACAGCGTTTAAAAGAGAAATGGATAAATTCATGGTGGTGAAGTCCATAAATGGCTGTTAGCCAGGATGGGTAAGGAATGGTGTCCCTAGCCTCTGTTTGTCAGAGGATGGAGACGGATGGCAGGAGAGTGATCACTTGATCATTGCTTGTTAGGTTCACTCCCTCTGGGGCACCTGGCATTGGCCATTGTCGGTAGACAGATACTGGGCTAGATGGACCTTTCGTCTGACCCGGTACGGCCGTTCTTATGTTCTTATGTTCTTATGAGAAGAGTCTAATGGGACTGTCATAAACATACAACTAAGGGTAGCATAGCATTCCTCTTTACCCTGAAAGGGGTTAATTCCTCTTTTACCTTTAAAGGGTTAACAAGTTCAGGTAACCTAGCTGACACATGACCAAAAGGATCAATAAGGGGACAAGATACTTTCAGATCGGGGGCGGGGGGAGGGCTTTGTCTGTCTGTTCTGTGTGCTTGCCAGAGACAGATCAAGAAAGCAAGCAATCCAACTAGTATTAGTAAGTACTAGCGAAGGAATGTGTTAGCTTACTTTTATTTTGGCTTGTAATTTCCTTTGTAGGAGGAGGAAGGTTTATCCCTGGTTTTGTACTTTAAGGTTTTGCCTAGAGGGGAGATCCTCTATGTTCTTGAACCTTCTGTTATTCTGTAAAGTACTTACTATCCCGATTTTACAGAGGTGATTCCCTTACCTTTTTTTTTTAATCAAAAATTCTTCTTTTAAGAACCTGATTGATTTTTCATTTTTTTAAGTTCCAAGAGTTTGGGTCTGTGTTCACCTGTACCAATCGGTGAGGGAATTATTCTCAAGCCTGCCCAGGAAAAGGTGTGTAGGGCCTTGGGGGGATATTTGGGGAAGGTAGGGCTCCAAGTGGCCCTCCCTAAATGTTTGTTTAAATCACTTGGTGGTGGCAGCATTACTTAATCCAAGGTATAAGAAAAAAATTGTGCCTTGGGGAGTTTTTAACCTAAGCTGGTAGAAATAAGCTTAGGGGATCTTCATGCAGGTCCCCACATCTGAACCCTAAAGTACAGAGTGGGGAGGGAACCCTGACAGGGGCCAATTGCCCAAATATTTGTTTTGTTCCTGGAAGGGAAACATTTGTTTCTAAAAAACAAGTGCTTAAGGACCAGCAACTACTTCATTTCTTTGAAAAAGCCAACCTGCTTTTTGGACTTTGGATGGTTTGCAATAGACTGAAGGTTTTGCAGGTGTGTGAGTTTAGCAATGTTCTCATAAGTATGGCTTGCTCCATCCAAGAGTGCTAAATCCAATACTATTTTTGTACTTATTGCAGTCTTTCCCAGCTTCTGCTCAGATCAGCTGTTGTCAAAATGAGGTCAATCTCTCAATGGACTAAAAGAGAGCTATTCATTCATATACGGAATGCTGAGCTAATAACAATGTACCTTGTAGCAAAGTACAATTAGATTGTAATTAATAAATGGGGGGTATACAAGTTATTTAGCAGTTAATGAGAGTTAAGATGCTAAAGCAAATAAAAACAAGCAAGTCAAAGTATAAAAGGTAAAAATACGCTCTTTTTTAAAGGGTATAGACTCTAATTACATTGAAAGATCAATACCTAGAATGCATTCCCTACCTTTCATAGACAAATCCTGAACTCCTTTCTTAGCCCTTACTCAGGCAAGCTTCCAGTCTAAATCTTTCTTGACAACTCACAAGTCAGCACAATGTAGAGGAACTAATACAAAGAGCCATATCTAAAGTTCTTTACTCAGTTTTTATGCCCTCATTCAGCAAGGTATTCAAGCCCATTGGAATGATCCATACTCAAAATTAGAAAAGTACATATGTACCTTGCAACCTCAGGACCTTCCTAGTCCTCCAGACTCCAGTAAAAACTTGATAAGGACCTCAGACACTACACTGGCAAAGTCTACTTGAATAATTATTGATTTAATCCACTCCTCTTTGAACATGTAAACATTCTCAGAACATGTGCCTGTAAATCTCCCTGTGTTTGGAAAGCAGAAACACAGACACAAGGTATGGCAGTGACCATATATCCTAGTGACCCAACAGTAGAGGAGGACACTCATTGTACCGCTTTGTTCAGGATGATTCACTAATATCCTGAGGCAGTATTTGAGGTTACCTCCTTTGATCTGATGTGTATTTAGGATAATAGTTAGAAATAGTAAAGGCATTTCTTAAAGGGTGGATATGGATTTAAAAATCAATATGAAAGATATGGTCTTACATTTTTGAAAGTAACTAGTGATTTTGGGTTCCTCAATTTTTTTGTGTAGCCAATTTAAAACACACTCAAAAAGCATGATTTCCAGAGGATCGGTATTTAGTACTTTCTGAAAATCAGGTTCCTTTCAAGTACCTCCATTTGACCACCAAAGCCTGGGAGTATACAAAATCGATTAATCATTTGAATAACTTGTTCATGGTTCATGCTGGTAAAAAACTGACTATATACTTTTAAATTTTCTCCTAACAAACTGGAGAAGTAATTACAAACAACTGCATCTGTAAGAGATCGGACTGGATTGATTTTTATTTATTTTATTTTTCTGTCTTGAACTAGTATGTAAAACTCACATGAATAAACTAGCATGTAGGTAGCAGAGAAACTTGAAATGATAATAGTAGCATCAGAGAAGAAGCAAAACTACATGTATCCATAAATGCTTTAAAATGAGCAGTTATCAAAATAATAATAATAATAATAATAATAATAATAGAATATACCAAGATAGAATTGAATGACAAGTGGAGAAAGCTATGGAAAAAAACCAAACAGATGAACTGTGGAAATAATAAAAGGTTACAGGTTGCAATGTTACAATGATGTAGACTGAGACAGGTTTGCCAGTTCAGGAAATCAACATATTTGTGATTACTCCTGAGGTCTACTTATACACAGTGAGTAAACCATTTCTACAAACGTGAAAATACTCTAAAACCAGCAAGAAAAATGTTGAGGCAAATTATTCTGATGTTCATCCATATTTATGCTATATACATATACATACATACATATATACTCACACACTTTTGTGTGTGTGTGTGTGTGTCTCTGTCTGTCTGAGAGAGGCAGGGGACAGAGGGAGGAATATCCTTTGAGAAAATGTAAAGAATTCATCAATAACTGGGACAAGAGTCCCAAACTACCATCATCTATAACACTGCTCTACAGCCAAAATGCTTCTGAAATAAATGTAGTCAAACTTTACTAATTCTGGGTCACTGAGAACAAAAATGATGCTTAAAATTGTTGATTGGCTCTAGTTTTCAAGTTATGCTATTGGGTCAGTATATACGACCCTTGACTTGGGAATAGCGGAGGATAAGTGAGTTATAAAGGGAAGGGATCTCAATTTAAACCAGAAATGACTAAAATACATCTTTGACTGGATCTATGAATAAATCTATGACTGGGTTTGGACAGTACTTGCTTTTTAGGCAAAACAATGAATGATGCAATCTGAAGCTGGTATTGCATCATACATGATATGAATTGCATCATGTTATTCCTAGAAGTCATGGATGATGCAATCATAACGAAGCTTACATCACTCTGCTGAACAAATTGCCCTATATCAGCTCTAGAAATCATACAGTGTCGTGCTCTCTTATTTGTCAGTGTTTGATTTTGCAAAGGGACACATTTCTGTTCAGCCAAAGTGAGCAGAGATGCCTCGTACTTGTGTGAACAGTGCAGATAACTTCTGCTATGTTTGTGGTGAAGTGACTTTTGCATCACAAAAGCGCAGTATAACCACTATGGTTAAGAAAGCCTATCACCTTTATTTTGGCTGCAAAATTGGAGATCAGGACAAGAGGTGGGCCCCACACATATGCTGCAACACTTGTGCAACAAATCTTCACCAGTGGTTGAACAGGAAAAGGAAATCTATGCCTTTTGCAGTGCCAATGATTTGGAGAGAGCCAACAGATCATACCAGCAATTGTTACTTCTGCATGGTGCCTCCAGTTGGGAAAGGTGTGTCAAAGAAGAAAAAGTGGACTGTGCATTATCCAAACATTCCATCAGCTATACGCCCAGTACCCCAAGGAGAAGGACTGCCGGTTACTGATGCACCAGAATCATTCTCACTTGAGTCAGACGAGGAAGAGGAAGAGGATGTAACTTTTGGTCCTGAACCATCAATGTCACAGGACCCACATTTTCTCCCATCCTCCTCCTCTGAACCACACCTCATAACACAAGATGAACTGAATGACCTTGTCAGGGATTTGGAACTACCCAAGAGTAAGGCAGAGCTGTTGGGCTCCAGACTACAGCGGTGGAATCTCCTGGCAGGTGATGTTGGGGTTTCCATGTTCCGTGACCATCAAAAGGATCTTGTCCCATTCTTCTTCATGGAAGGTGATCTTGTAACCTGCAACAACATCGATGGTGTGATGGCAGCCCTCAACATCGTTCACGATCCAGATGAGTGGAGACTGTTCATTGATTCATCGAAGACGAGTCTTAAAGCTGTTTTACTGCATAATGGCAATGTTTTGCCATCAATTCCAGTTGGTCATGAAGTCCGTATGAAAGAAACCTATGACAACACGAAACAACTTTTGAGGTGCATAAACTATGACCAACATCAGTGGCAGCTTTGTGGCGATTTGAAGGTTGTTGCTCTCTTGCTTGGTCTGCAGACTGGATACACAAAGTACTGCTGTTTTCTCTGCGAATGGGATAGTCGTGCAAGAGATTCCCACTACATCAAGAAAGACTGGCCACTCCGACAGTCATTGAAGCCTGGGAGGAAAAGTGTTCAGCATCCACCACTTGTTGAATCAAGGAAGATTTTGTTACCACCCTTACACATCAAGCTGGGTCTGATGAAGAACTTTGTCAAGGCCATTGACAAAACACAAGCTGCTTTCAAGTACCGCCGTGGAAAATTTCCAAGGTTAAGTGAAGCTAAGATAAAGGAAGGTGTCTTTGTTGGTCCTCAGATTCGTGAACTTCTTCGAGATGATGCATTTGACCATGCACTGCGTGGCAAGGAAAAGACGGCATGGAAAGCCTTCCAGTTAGTGGCAATAAATTTTCTCGGAAACAACAAGGCAGACAACTACAGGTTGTTGATGGAAAACCTCCTCAAGGCATACAAAAGCCTTGGTTGCAACATGTCACTAAAGAGACATTTTTTTGCACTCTCATCTAGATTTTTTTTCCACCGAACTGCGGAGCAGTGAGCGACAAGCACGGCGAGCGATTTCACCAGGACATTGCAACAATGGAGAAACGCTATCAGGGCAAATGGAGCCCATCAATGCTTGCAGACTAATGCTGGACAGTGACAAGAGATGCTCCATTTAATGAATACGAGAGACAAGCCAAGAAGCGCCGAGTAGACACTGAATAGGACTAAACTATGTACATAATAGTTTTTTGCCTTTTGTTTCATAATAAATTTTATTTATATAACCCTTTCGCTGATTTTTAAAGAGTTACATAAACAGGACAGGTGAAATATTATCATGTAAAGAAACCATAAACACATGAAAAGACCTAGGTTTACAATTTATGATTAAAACTCTACTATCTACACAATATACATAGACATAAAATGTAAAAACTTACATACCTTAGAAACAGTAGCCAATCAGTTGTTTTAATTGTCATATTTGAATTCAGCACATCAAAATATATAATAAATAGCACATTTTTTCTCTGAAGCAGACGACTTCTCAAAAATTGTAGACCAGTGTAACAAAGGATTTCTCACCAACCAAGAAGAACAAGAAAGTTCCAGTTTAGTGTTAGGAGCTGATATGTTGATAGATACTAGGAATTGAAGTCTTACATGTAATGTTGCTTGGTGAGAGGATAATGTACTACTTTTTAAGGAGTCCAGCATTGTATTATGATTTATTTGTATTTCTATTGCCCCTAGATGCCCCAGTTGAGATCTGACTCCCATTGTGCTAGGCATTGTACAAACACATAGCCCTGGTCTACATTACAACTTTAGGTTGAATTTAGCAGCATTAGATCGATTTAAGCCTGTACCCATCCACACAATGAAGCCATTTTTGTCGACGAGGGGATTAGCGCTGGGTCGAATCTGGGGTAGTGTGGATGCAATTCGACGGTATTGGCCTCCGGGAGCTATCCCAGAGTGCTCCATTGTGACCGCTCTGGACAGCACTCTCAACTCAGATGCACTGGCCAGGTAGACAGGAAAAGCCCAGCGAACTTTTGAATTTCATTTTCTGTTTGGCCAGCGTAGTGAGTTGATCAGCACAGGTGACCATGCAGAGCTCATCAGCACAGGTGATCATGGAGTCCCAGAATCACAAAAGAGCTCCAAAAGAGCTGAATGGGAAGTACTGCATCTGATCGCTGTATGGGGAGACGAATCCGTGATATCCCAACTCCGTTCCAAAAGATGAAATGCCAGAATATTTGAAAAAATCTCCAAGGGCATGAAAGACAGAGGTTATAACGGGGACGCACAGCAATGCCGTGTGAAGCCTACCAAAGAACCAGAGAGGCAAACGGCCGCTCCAGGTCAGAATCCCAGACATGCCACTTCTATGATGAGCTACATGCCATTCTAGGGGGTGCTCCTACAACTACCCCACCCCTGTGCTTCCCTCCACCCCCACCCCTCCTGGGCTACCTTGGCAGTTATCCCCTCATTTGTGTGATGAATTAATAAAGAATGCATGAATTTGAAACAACAATGACTTTATTGCCTCTGCAAGTGTAGATCAAACGGGGGGGGGAGGGCGGCTGGCTTACAGGGAAGTAGAGTGAACCAAGGGGACCGGTTTTCATAAAGGAGAAACAAACAGAACTTTCACACCATAGCCTGGCCAGTCATGAAACTGGTTTTCAAAGCTTCCCTGATGCACAACGCGCCCTGCTGTCCTCTTCTAAACGCCCTGGTGTCTGGCTGCATGTAATCAGTGGCCAGGTGATTTGCCTCAACCTCTCACCCCTCCATAAATGTCTCCTCTTGACTCTCACAGATATTGTGGAGCACACAGCAAGCAGTAATAATGATGGGAATATTGGTTTCGCTGAGGTCTAACTGAGTCAGTAAACTGCACCAGTGAGCTTTTAAAGTCCAAAGGCACATTCTACCACCATTATGCACTTGCTCAGCCTATAGTTGAACTGTCCAGGCTTCATGAGCCATGGGAGCAAGGGGTAGGCAGGGGTAGGTGTGACTGTGTGGTGCTACCAACTGTGACAGCAGCCTGAGGCAGAAGCCTCCAGCTGGCATGATATTCCAGGCAGGACTGAATCTCCATTAGACAAAACTTAAAGAAGAGAATGACCTGGAGTATTCCCATTTTTTGTCATTCAGGCCAGCTAGGAGCACCCGTGTCTGCCCAGGCGCCCCCGACCAACCTAACCAAGATCGGCCAGGTTCACCCATGGTACGACTATGATGACTAGCAGTCATATTTTACCTTCTGCCGTCCGCAAGGCACGGTAAGGCAAGGGGATGCTGCTGTGTAGCACTGCAGTACCATGTCTGCCAGCAGCACCCAGGAGACATATGGTGACAGTGAGCTGAGTGGACTCCATGTTTGCCGAGGTATGTCGTCTGCATGGGTAACCCAGGTAAAAAAGGTGAGAAATGATTTTTTGCTGTTGCATTGATGGAGGGAAGGAGGGAGGAAGGGAGGAGGGCCTGAAAACATGTACCCAGAACCATCCGCAACAATGTTTTTGCCCCATCAGGCATTGGGAGCTCAACCTAGAATTCCAATGGGCGGCGGAGACTGTGGGAACTGTGGGATAGCTACCACAGTGCAACACTCCAAAAGTTGATGCTAGCCTCGGTACTGTGGATGCATACCGCCGACTTAATGCACTTAGTGGGGACACACACAATCGACTGTATCAAATCGATTTCTAAAAAATCGACTTCTATAAAATCGATCTAATTTCGTAGTGTAGACATACTCATAGTAAGAGAGACTGAGGCCATGTCCATGTTGCACTTCTGACTTTAAAACGTTTATCGCTGAGGGGTGTGGAAAAACCACACCCTTGAACAACAAAAATTTTAACAAGGAAAAGTGCCAGTGTGAACAGCGCGTCATCAATGGGAGATGCTCTTCCAGTGACAAAGCTACAGCCCGTCGTAGGGGATGGTTTTATTTTGTCACCGGGAGAGGTTTCTCCTGGCAACAAAGAGCGGACACACAGCACACTTTAAAACGGCACAGCTGCAGCGGTACAACCATGTTGTTGTAAGGTGTACAGTGTAGACATAGCCTAACTGGCCCAAAGAACTTAAATTGACATGACAAACGGAGGGAGGAAGTGGAAACAGACAGAGAGGGGAATTGATTTGTACTAGGTCACACAGCAGGTCATTAGCTAAACCAGAAATAGAACTCAGGCCTTTTTCCAAGATCCAGTGAGTGTCCTTTCCATTGGACCACATTGCACCTCAATATTGTCACAGAAGGAGTATTTATAGATTATTATTAAAGATGACTTGTAGGTGGGCTGGGAATGCAGGGAACAGGCTAGAAGGAGGCACATCCACCACACCCCAGATATTTCATAGAAAAAATAAAACAGCTATATGTTTTAATAATAGTAACTCTTTGTTGTAGGCTCATTTCCACAGTGGACCATAAAGGGGTAGCCTGGAGGCAGCAATGGCTCAGAGAATCCCTGGCAATGAGATTCCAGGAGTATAGACAGAACCACTAGCGGCTCCAAGTAAATAACCCTGTGGCCCCAACAGAGCTTGGGGATCTTTGGGGCTTATAAGCCAGAATCTCATTTACATTCTCAGGTAAGCGGAGGGGGGCAAATCCTGGCCATCCATGGAAGAATGCAGAGTGAACCCCTGACGGGAGCTTCAGAGTTATCAATCCACCATGCAGATATTATTTCATAGGGGTATGATCTAGCCTTAAGATGTTACCCAGTCCTTCCTCAGGCAAAAGTCTCATTTATTTTCAATAAGAATTTTAGGTCTTCAGGAGTAAAGGACTGAATAAGGATTTCAAGTTGTGACCCACTGTTATACAGTTTACTGATGATCTATAATACATGTATTGGGAATTTAAAATTGAACTCTTTGGGCAGGCTAGAGTTTGACTGGAGGAAGTACTGAGCTTGTATCTGATTGCTTGTCAGGTGCTGAGCTGAAGTTTACTCCTCTTGTCTGACAGAAAGTACTTATCAGTGATCCAAATACTTACAGCACACAAATTAAGACAAAATAATTAGCATATTTCTTTGATTAATTGAACAGTTACATTATCATGTACAAGTGTAAGATGACTAAACAGATTTAAATGAAATTTTTGAGGCTTCATTACAGGATGTGTCAGCTATTAAACTATTATATTAAATACTCAAAATTGCTGAGCTGAAAAATACAGACATAAGGTCTGATCCAAACCTCATTGATGATAATGAGTGTTTCCACTGACTTCAATAGGCTTTGAAGCTGTCATATACTGTCTAAAGATAATAAGAGAAATTCTGGCCCTATTGGAGTCACTGGAAATCTTTACTGAAGTCAATGAGACTCTTGCCATTGAATTCAATTGGGACAGGACTTCACTCTATTTGATTATTAATATGTATTTGAACACAGAGATCATAAATTATCTCATGTGTTTCCCTGTGACAATATACAATTCATTTTCAGTATTAAATGCATGATAAATTAAACCCCACCTAGCTGCTCATATCCAACTGCATGATTTGTATGCTTCAAGCTCAAAGTAAAGTGCAATCAACAGACTGTAAAAATCTGCAATAAAAAAAAGAGACGAGCCTGCATAGATACACAAATCAGAACAGAGCTATACTCAGGATGGAAGCTTAAAAGAATTCTATTCTCTGTTCACTTGTTGTGATTTATATGCTGTAGTTAACATTGACTTTATGTTTCCACCATAAAACCCTCTACTTCTTGGCTGCTTTTTTGTTCACTTTTCTCTAAAAGGAGGTGTATATATTCTCAGGGTTTGATTATTTCACTCTAACCCTCCACCTCTAATTTAAGTTTAGTACAATTTTGTATTACACGGGATATTTATTATTATTAGAGCTGGATGGGAAACAGTTTTCCCATCTCACATTTTTTTTGTTGAGATTTTTCCCATTGTTCACCAAGGTGAAAATTAGTCGTTTTCATTTTTTTCAATATTTATTGATTTTTGGGGGGCAGGGGTGGGGGTGGGGAGAGCAGAGAGAGAGCGTGCAACAGGAGACCACACAGTGCAGACACATTGTATTATACTAGTTATGTCTGGTGGAGAGGGCTCTGCATAATTATTTATTTAACAATAGTGCAGCTGCTAATAGGATAGTAATTATCATATAACCTTTCATTTCATTAATCAGTATGGGTGGACATGTCTTCTAAGATTTTAAGTTAAAATAACAAAAGCAAAAACATTGTGTTACAAAGTGTCTGAAAAAGAGGAGAACCCACATATAGTGATGTGAGATATTTGTCTCCACACTAATGGTGAGTTCCTGGTCCCTGGGCCCAGTCTAAGTAAATCAAATCTTCCCCAATACCCAGAGCTGAGGAACTGTAGTTGAACCATATTGAATACCCTCTTGCAACCTTTTAGATCCAGTAGCCTTTGAGAGTTTGGGTAGGTGGCTAGCTGGTTAGGGTGACCAGATGTCCCGATTTTATAGGGACAGTCCTGCTATTTGGGGCTTTTTCTTATATAGGCACCTATTACCCCTCACACCCTGTCCCGATTTTTCACACTTGCTATCTGGTCACCCTATGGCTGGTGGATCCATGGAATTTCACTGACTATGACCTACACCCACCCTGAATTCTAAGATAAGAACATAAGAATGGCCATATTGGGTCAGACCAAAAGTCCATCCAACCCAGTATCCTGTTTACCGACAGTGACCAATGCCAGGTGCCCCAGAGGGAGTGAACCTAACAGGTAATGATCAAGTTATCTCTCTTCTGCCATCCATCTCCACCCTCTGACAAACAGAGGCTAGGGACACCATTCCTTACCCATCCTGGCTAATAGTCATTAATGGACTTAACCTCTATGAATTTATCCAGTTCTCTTTTAAACCCTATTATAGTCCTAGCCTTCACAACCTCCTCAGACAAGAAGTTCTTCAAGTTGACTGTGCGCTGTGTGAAGAACTTCCTTTTATTTGTTTTAAACCTGCTGCCCATTAATTTCCTTTGGTGGCCCCTAGTTCTTATATTATGGGAACAATAACTTTTCCTTATTCACTTTCTCCATATCACTCATGATTTTATATATCTTTATCATATCCCCTCTTAGGGTATGTCTACACTACAAGAGTAGTTCGATTCAACTTAATTCGAATTTGTGGAATCGACCTTACGAAGTCGAATTTGTGTATTCACACTAAGGACAGTAATTCGACTTTGTGATTCCACACTAACGGGGCCAGCGTCGACTTTGGAAGCGGTGCACTGTGGGAAGCTATCCCACAGTGCCCGCAGTCCCCGCTGCCCATTGGAATGCTGGGTAGAGCCCCCAATGCCTGCTGGGGGAAAAAATGTGTCGAGGGTGGTTTTGGGTAACTGTCATCATTGAACCGTCAATCACGCCCTCCCTGAAAGCGCCTGCAGGCAATCTGTTCGTGCACTTTTCTGGTCAGTGACAGTGCGGACGCCACAGCACTGCAAGCATGGAGCCTGCTGCAGTTATGGCCATTGCCAACTCCTCGCACCTTATCGTCCACCTCTTCCACAGTCAGCTGCTGAGAAATTGGGCTACTTTTCAATGGTACTGCAAGCACTGGTGGACATAGGGGACGTTTTACCAACATCAACGTCGGGTGGCCAGGCAAGGTTCATGACACGCGTGTTTTCAGGAACTGTGGTCTGTTTAGACACCTGCAGGAAGGTAGTTTCTTCCCGGACCACAAAATAACTGTTGGAGATGTGCAGATGCCTATAGTGATCCTTGGGGACCCAGCCTACCCGCTAATGCCCTGGCTCATGAAGCCCTATACACGCGCCTTGGACAGCGACAAGGAACTCTTCAAGTACCAGCGAGCAGCATGACCTGTGACTGTTCAGTTTCTTTACAGAGAAGCTGAACCTGCCCCTGTTTCTTTACCCAGTTACTGTTGACTATCCTCTGCAGTTACATACCCCGTTCACCCCGTTTTCCCCACTTCCAACACATGTGTAAAAATAAAATACATGTTCCATTGTTACTTAAGAAAGGTTTCTTTATTAATGACTTTGCGTTAAAGGGTTGAAACTGGGACGCAGACTGTGCTGCGTAGGGTGTGCAGTGATGTAAAGACCGCCTCTGAACTCGAGGAATGACAGGCTCCTGCTCCTAGAGCGGTCCGCAGTGCCGGACTGCTTGTTTCAACGGAGCCTGCCTTCCCTCCTTTTTGGGATTCTGTGTGCGGGGGCTATGTGACCTTGTGGCGGAGGAGGACGGATACAGATTCCTCTGCTGCGTGACTCAGCGGTCCAGGACAAGGACCGCTGCATAAGATCTGTAACTGCCCTCCCCCGCTACAAAGTCACATCCCCCTCACCCACACAGAACCTGGAAACCACCTCCCATACCGACCAGGGTGCCTACTGACTGCACTGTGTGTGTGACCTGCTGCTGATCCTGCCCCCGT
This sequence comes from Mauremys reevesii, assembly GCF_016161935.1. Taxonomy (NCBI): domain Eukaryota; kingdom Metazoa; phylum Chordata; order Testudines; family Geoemydidae; genus Mauremys; species Mauremys reevesii. The sequence continues at coordinate 157,490,113 of NC_052625.1, forward strand.
GTCTGTACCCTGGTAAAGGTGACTGTCATGTCCAATTACCAACCCCCTTTTCCCCCCTTCAAACACAGTCTCCTCTAAAAGAACATGGCAGAAACAGTAATTAACAGAAAAGTATTTTTTATTATCAACTAGCCAGTTAGGGGATGAAACTGGGACGGGGGCTTGGGTGAGGCGGGAAGGAAAGGACTTCTCAAAATTTAGGGTATGAGAGCTTTTGGGTACTTGAGCACTCTGCTGGGGTGCAGTGACAGTTTTAACGCCCCCTGGCGCCCCTCCTTCTGGTTATTTTGGGTGAGGGGGGTATGGGACTTTGTGGCGGGGGAGGGTGGTTGCAGGTACACTGCAGGGGGGCTCTGTCCTCCTGCCTGCGGTCCTGCAGAACATGCACAAGGCACCGGAGCGTGTCCGTTTGCTCCCTCATTAGTCCAAGCAGCGTTTGAGTCGCCTGCTTGTCTTCCTCACGCCACCTCTCCTCCCGTTCGCTGTGTGAGCGCTGGTACAGAGAGAGGGTATCCCTCCACTGGCTCTGCTGGCTGATGTGGCTGATCAGAACATCCAAGCTCGGACTGCTGTCCAGAGCATCAACAGAGTGGTGCAGTGTAGGATAGCTCCCGGAGCTACTAAGGTCGATTTCCGTCCACACCTAGCCTAATTCGACATGGCCATGTCGAATTTAGCGCTACTCCCCTCGTCAGGGAGGAGTACAGAATTCGAACTAAAGAGCCCTCTATGTCGAATTAAATGGCTTCCTGGTGTGGACGGGTGCACGGTTAATTCGAATTAACGCTGCTAAATTCGAATTAAAGTCCTAGTGTGGACCAGGTCTTAGTCTACTCTTTTTCAAGCTGAAAAGTCCTAGCCTCTTTAATCTGTCCTCACATGGGACCCGTTCCAAACCCCTAATCATTTTGGTTGCCCTTCTCTGAACGTTTTCTAATGCCAGTATATCTTTTTTGAGATGAGAAGACCACATCTATACACAGTATTCAAGATGTGGGTGTACCATGCATTAATATAAGGGCAATAAGATATTTTCCCTTTTATTCTCTGTCGCCTTTTTAATGATTCCTAACATCTTGTTTGCTTTTTTGACTGCCACTGCACACTGCGTGGACGTTGTTACAGAACTATCCACAACGACCCCAAGATCTTTTTAGTTGTAGCTAAATTAGCCCCCATCATATTGTATGTATAGTTGGGGTTATTTTTCCCAATATGCATTACTTTACATTTATCCACATTAAATTTAATTTGCCATTTTGTTGCCCAGTCACTTGGTTTTGTGAGATCTTTTTGAAGTTCCTCACAGTCTGCTTTAGTCTTAACTATCTTGAGCAGTTTAGTATCATCTGCAAACTTTGCCACCTCACTTTTTACCCCTTCCTCCAGATCATTTATGATGTGTGAAAGGAGCACCTAAACAGCACAGATCATATTCTGCAGCTGGTACAGGCACCTTGCACATGCTCCCTGTATCCAAATCCCAGCTGAACAATGGAACTATGGCTCAACTATCTATTGGATCTTCCATTTTTACTAAAGTGAGAAGAGAAGGCAGCATACATACCTGTGAACATAATTTCACAATGACACACAAGAGAATCTATTTTGCATAACATCCCTCTTTCCTTGCTTTTGAGATTGCTTCCAGAGCCTCTCTTTACTCTCTGCATCAGGATAGGCCCCAGCAACTACAATCAGCCTCTTCACTCCACCTGAGCCACAAAGAGCCCCACTTTCTTCCGCTCCCTCCAGAGAGCAACTGCAATAAGGAGAAGTCAGAGATTTCTCTTCATCCTTCCCCCATGTGTAAATAGTGCTAATCATGATGAGTTATAGACCAAATTGGGTCCAAGTAAACAAAAATCTCTTTGAATTTTAGCTCTGTTGGGGCATCCTACCTATTTCCCCACCTTTTTTACTTTGTTCTATGAGGACACACTGAACTTATGCCTGCAGTATTCTTATTGTGCCATCAGCAGAGGACTGGAGTTGGCACTTTCTACAGAGGAAAGAAAACAGGCTGATGCTTATAAAAAGTGGCCCCCTGAAAAGATCAGGTCTGGCTAGTCTGAAGAATTAGTGAAGGAAGAGCTTCTCTTCTTATGGAATCAGTAAGTGCTGCCTACTTCCTGCAGAAGACATATTATAACACTTTAATAGCTTCACCCTAGTATATTTTATCCCTTTTATCTGTCCTTTGCTACTTTTTTCCCTCAAATGTAACCTCCTTGGGACATATGTACTATTATCGTTTATATTTGTAGAGCACCTAGCACTTTTTTGAAGTTTACTGTAATATGTAATGCTTCATATTTTGTAATAATAAAACTTATAAGAAGGGAAGAAATTGGATAGACAGCCCCAAAACCACCTAAATTAAAATGGAGGTGTAGTTGTTTTATTGTCTGTTTTTATTTTAAACAGACAAAAAATAATCCAACCCCTCAGGTCTCTCTTAATTTTACAAAGTGATGGTCAATAAAATAAAGGACCCAATGAGGCCTTAAGTGCCTAATACAATTTCTATATAACTTTATTAGGTATAGAGAAGTTAGGGTAAATAGGAGTGCCCAACCTTTCTCATAGTACTAGGAAAAGAGAATAGTAAATAAAATTAAAATGACAACAACTTTTAAATTGGTAACAATAAATACTTTTAAAGTAAATTAACTTGTGGAGCTCATCACCACATATAACATTGAGGACAAGAGTTTAGTAGGTCTCAAAATATGATTAAGGTTAGGCATTTATGGTATCTATGGTTAAATTAGGCAGAAGAAAAAATATATGAATGTTCTCATTATATATTAAAAGAACATTAGGCACATCCATATTAGATATACTTATAGATGATATAAACCCTTATGTTTCAGGGCATAAACCAACCAATAATTTAGGTGGATTAAGAAAACACTTTTCCTGTGGTTAAATTATTCCTTAATTGTGCATTATGAGGTTTCTTGTTTCTTCTTCTGAACCATCTGGTAGTGGTTATTGTCAGAGATACTGCACCAAATGACCCACTTGTTTGATCACATATGGCAGTTCCTAGGTTCCTATTACCCAAAGTTGGGTAGATATATCAATCATATGCAATGTTCTTCATCTGCACAATATGGCAGGCAATTTTCAGCAACCCATTGTTCCAGTCTTCAATAATTAGAATTCATTGTTTACCCGTTGTACATTCACAAAGGAAGATAATGACTCCTGGTGTTATAGCTGCACAACAAAAAATATAGTAAGTTATATAAATGGTCATCAGACTAACACGGTGCTTATGTTTGCATTTCATTTACTGTATTATTACTTTCTCTGTAATAATGTCCAGAGCTATAAACATTAGTAGCAGTGTACTGAAATACTTATGAAGCAGCAAAGAATCCTGTGGCACCTTATAGACTAACAGACGTTTTGCAGCATGAGCTTTCGTGGGTGAATACCCACTTCTTCGGATGCAAGCAGTGGAAATTTCCAGGGGCAGGTGTGTATATTTCCACTGCTTGCATCCGAAGAAGTGGGTATTCACCCACGAAAGCTCATGCTGCAAAACGTCTGTTAGTCTATAAGGTGCCACAGGATTCTTTGCTGCTTCTACAGAACCAGACTAACACGGCTACCCCTCTGATACTGAAATACTTATGCAAACTCCCACTGGTGTCCTGCCAATGCCTGGAATAAATGTGAAAGGATGTACCTCATGTTCTTCCAGTCATTTCTACCTCCTCCAGGGGCCAAATGTTCTAAGAAATGTAATCCACTTTTACAAATCAAAGACTTGTGCTGAAGCTTGAGTGGCTGAATTTTACAACTCAGCAATGGTGCAAGAAATCAGAGCTCGGTTTCTGACATCTTCATGCTAATGTTTGTGTATTACACTGCTGCAGTAGTTTGATTTTATTGACTTCAACTGAAAAGCCAGTTTATACACAAAGGAATAAACAGCATATATTGTGCAGACATTAAGCGTTTTATAGTACTCCTTTATCTGGACTTTTCCAACAATGAGAAAAAATGCTCTTATATGAAAACATTTGTGTCATGTTTGAACATAAGAATGGCCCTACTGGGTTAGACCAAAGTTCCATCTAGCCCAGTATCCTGTCTTCTGACAGTGGCCAGTGCCAGGTGTCCCAAAGGGAATGAACAGAACAGGTAATCATCAAGTGATCCATCACCTGTCACTCATTCCCAGCTTCTGCCAAACAGAGGCTAGGGATACCATTCCTGTCCATCATGGCTAATAGCCATTGATGGACCTATCCTCCATGAATTTATCTAGTTCTTTTTTGAACCCTGTTATGGTCATGGCCTTCACAACATCTTCTGGCAAGGAGTTCCACAGGTTGACTGTGCGTCGTGTGAAGAAATACTTCTTTTTATTTGTTTTAAACCTGCTGCCTATTAATTTCATTTGGTGACCCATAGTTCTTGTGTTATGAGAAGTAGTAAACAACACTTTTTTATCTAATTTCTCTACACCAGTCATGATTTTATAGGCCTCAATCATATCTCTGTCTCTTTTCAAAGCTGAAAAGTCCCAGTCTTATTAATCTCTCCTCATACGGAAGTCGTTCTATGCCCCTAATAATTTTTGTTGCCCTTTCTGAACCTTTTCCAATTCTAATATATCTTTTTTTTTTTTTAAATGGGGCAACCACATCTGCACACAGTATTAATGATGTGGGCATACCATGGATTTATATAGTGGCAAAATGATATTTTCTGTCCTATTATCTATCCCTTTCTTAATTGTTTCCAGCATTCTGTTCACTTTTTTTCCAATAAATATTGCACAAAATATTGTCATACAATTGAATAATGTAGCTAATAATTAATATTATTATAAAGCAATGGTATTTGGTCAGTAGTTAAGACTGAAAATAAAGCTGGGCAGAATATGGTTTTCCCATCTTATGAAAATGTTAAGGAAACACAATATCTTTCAACTCAAAACAGTTTACAAAACATATTTTTCTGTCTTTGAACCCCGCCCACACATATTTAACCACCAATAAATAACCTACAAGATCCATGTTTTAATTAAAAAAATAATAATCTCAAGATAGCTCAGAGGAGGCACTAAGTATTGTCTCTCTCAGGTGCTTGGCTGGGTGATTCTCTCTCCCAAGCTCAGGGTCTAACTGATCACCATACATGGAATCAGCAAGGAATTTTCTCCCAAATCAGATTAGCAGTAAACTTGGGTGTTTTCACCTTCCTCTGCAGTGAGTGGGTGTAGTCACTTGCCAAGATTATCTGGGTATGTCTCACTTAATCAACCCTGCCATTGTGGGGGCCTCAGGCACTGTTGCACTTGGCTCCTCCTATCTCCAGCTTCTAGCACATAATAGTTTAGTTTCCTGTGCAGGTGTTCTTTCAGGCTTAACTGCTATGACTATCTTTTAAAAGTTTTCCCAGTGTGTGCTGGGACAAAACAGAACATGCACAATTTTTCCTGAAAAACCAAAGCACGAAAGAGCCACTCACTTGTAATGCAGGAGATGCCGGTTCAAGTCCCTACTCTGCTTGATTCAGGCTGGGTCTTTCTCTATCCCTTCTCTTGGAATTGTTGCACTTTTCATAAATAAATATTAATTGGATCAGGGACTTTTACCACGGTTTCCTTTAACCCAGGTGAGTGACCTACCACCGGGCTTTGCATTCAGTCACTGGCCTGATGAAGAGCTAGAGAAGGTACAACAGGAGAGTTTGTGAGTGCAAGATCCAGAGACTGATTCTGTAGTCTGGTGAGTAGGGCAGTTACCTGGGATATAATATCTCCTTGTTGAAGTTCCTGCTCTATTTCATTTGGAGCAGGGATTTGAATGGGGGTTGCTCACATCTCTAGTGAATGCCCAAATCACTACTGAAAAAGCTTAGTCAAAACTGAGGTGTTTCCCCTAAAAGCTTTAGTTTCCATGACAAACCTTTTCATTAAATAAATTCCCAAGCAGTTCTAGTTCACACTAACATCCAATTATAGGACAGATTTTCAACTCTCGCTCCTAACTTCCCCAAAAGGAAACCAATGCTCTTGAAATGTTGTGTGCCACATATCAACTGAAGGTAGAATTTTTCTGGGAGCTCCAGATTTTTTTTAAAAAAGTGTTAAATTTGGGAATGGATTCACTGGTATGCTGTGGTTGCTCTGCCTCTGAACAGATCTCTTACTTGGGAACAAGAATGCTACAACTACACTGCATACTTACTCATTTCCAAACATTCTGAAGTTTGAACTCTTTAAAAATGTTGCGAGAAGGCTAACAGTGTTGGGTGCTGCTGGACTCCAATGAAATATCATTTCAACTTTAACTCTTTTTAAACAAAGTTTTCTGTTTACAAGTCTATATTTTTGTTGATGTTTTTTTAAATAGAAATATTTTTTAAAAAGGTAAATACCAAGAATTTTGGGCTTAGATTACCTGTTCAGATATAGTCTCTTTGCACTTTCCAGGCAGCACAAATGACCTGAAATCTATCTGCAAATGCCCAATAGAAAATTGTTCTGCCATGTAGGAACTCCTCGCTGATGTAGATGTTCCAAATCTCAGTCTTCACCAGCCATCCTTTGCCCATCAACATTTGAGGGGGCATGTCAAGGTAGGGCGAAGACAGGGAGGGATCACAATGGAGTGGAGTTCTACATTCAGATATTTTATTTTTTATGGTCCACTATGGACCCTACACCTGTGTTGTATCATGGAGGAGCCCAGCTCCAAGCATCACTGGGGCTGCATAGACCAGCTCTAAATATGAGGGATCCATAATTGGTTCTCTAACTCCTCACGTCCGTCCTCTGCTGCACTGAGCAGATCTCAGGCTCAGGAGAGAATATGGCCCTTCAAGTTCCTGCTTGAATTTATTTCAGTGGAATCATTCTATTCTTATTTTTGAACTACCAAACTCCTCAATACTTGGCACAGATACATATTATTAACTAAAAGTAGGATCTCTAACTGGGTGAGAGAGCTGCAAACTTTGTTATCTAAAGTCATTTAGCCTGTGAGCACAGATACATCTCAGATGGAAGATTCCCTCCTTCCTAAAAATGTTAGCTAGAAGTGACTGCTCTGCATCTGCAAAACTTCCAAATTAAGTGAAGATAAGTTTGGCCCACTAATATATGTCTTCATACATAATCCATATTGACAACAGTCCTTGTTTCCAGCGTTAGGGCCAAATTAATGCTAGGGAGTCTTTATTTACTGATTCCTGTCCCAGTGTGTGTGTTTTTTTTAAACAGGCTGAACTCAGCAATTCATGAACTTATTGCATTTTGATAAGCATTTTTAAAATCGCTCTAAAATGCAGTCCAATATAATAATGAATCCATTTCCATGAAAACAGACTCATTATTTTATTGGCCAAACTACAGATGTTTTCTGATGATGGCAAAGTCCTGGACATGCTGTGCAGCTTCATATCACACTCTGAAAATGTCTTAAGAGTCTGGGCCAAATCCCATAGTCCTCACTCAGATTTTTTTCAGTCCTCACGTTGAAATAAAAATCAATGTGAGTTTGCCAATGGGCATTTGCCTAAGTAAGGACTGAGTGAGAAATGAGTAAGAATCTCAAAATTCGACTCCCTATGATTATAGGTTTTCAATGACTGGAGCAAATTGCAAGCAATATATACAGTTGCATGGTCTTTAGAAAGTGATTTGCACAGTAGCATAATAAACGCAATGGAGTTGTAATTGTAAAAAAATGGTAATCTCTCTTGAAATATCTGTTGTGTCTCAGTTTCAGCAATCCTTTACACACTTCATTTTCAAGTGAGCACCACTGTCCTCATTCTTCACAAAGAGGCCAAAGATCGAATGAAAAGGGGAATAAGCCATCCTCCCAACCTAAAGATACAGGGCTTGAGTACAGTTTTTATTCTATTCTCAGATAGGGTGACCAGACAGTAAATGTGAAAAATCAGGACGGGGGTGGGAGGTAATAGGAGCCTATATAAGAAAAAGACCCCGAAATCGGGACTGCTCCTATAAAATTGAGACATCTGGTCACCTTATTCCCAGCTTTGCTTCTTTACAGCATTGGAAAAGTCCCTTACTGTCTCTATGTGACAATTCCTAGGGGTAACCAGGGTTATGGGGCACCTCACTGCCACCGGCCCTTAGAGTGAGGAAGACATGTCTGTGTGTGGATCAGCTCCCTGACTCCACCAGCCCCTGGCAACCCAAGCACGGCTTTCCAGGCTTCGCTCTCTCCATACAGGTTAGCAATAGGCACACACCAAACACCACATCCTGCAACACTCCCTCTGGAGTGCTCAGTCCCTATTCCACTGAAAACTCTGGGGACTCGCATCTTACCATCATCATCATCATCATCATCAAAGAACAGAGTTTTGATTGATAGTAAGAATATTGGAAACAAATGATTATATATAAAACAAAATCATAATATGCTCTATAGAACTAAACTTAACTTTCAAGACATTTCCACGTCCACTACAGGATACTTACCCCCACCTCCCTTTCCCAGCATTTTCATACAGGATAGGTCAAATTCTCCTTTCATGAGATCAAGCCCTCTAGCAGCTTGTCTTCCCAGATTGAGGGATGCCTGATGTACCTCCATAGCCCCATTTGTATCCCCAAGAGTTGATTGTCTTTACTTGTGAACAGATAACCCCTCTTGTTTTTCTTTTTCCTGCAGCACTCACTATCTATTAATTAACATTTGACTCAATGTGCAAATAGACTTGCACTGTAAGATACACAATACTCAGTAGTCAGAGAAGGAGATAAATGCCTCCCACCTCTGTCTAGAGAAACCTGTTCTACCTCTGAGTGACCTGCCTTTAACTACCACTGCCTTATGAATGTAATTTTCACTATTGTACATAACTCCTCACACATTATCTACACATACATTTCACAATGATTACGATGGCCATTGTGACATATGCTTTCAGTAGATGCCTTAAATGACCCCTTTTTGTGAAGCTAGGGGATCCCTGTAATCCTATGTACCCAACGCGCCACAGGACATCAAGTCCTCCCTCCCATTAAACCACTTAATGCCTCTGTACCTCAGTTTACCTCTCTGTTAAGCAGGAATGGCTGTTGTGAATTCAATTAATGTTTGCAAAGTAGTTTGTGGTTCTGGGATGAATAGCAAATTATTATTAAGTATAAAGGTGAGTTCCTGCTAGGGCAGAAGTGAGATGCGTTGTGACCCTGTATAGAGACACACATGCTGCCACTGCCTGTACTGTTTCTGTGGATAAATAAAGGAGTTCACACTCCTTTACATAAGCATTACATTAGCTGGAAAAAAGGAGAAATCATCTGCAGAGGAATAGAAGTAATGATCCAAAACACTGTTGCTATTTTTTTTGTTTTCACTGTTCATTTAAGATCATCCTTGTATAACATTTGTAGCGTATATGCTGATATAACAATATCCCTATTTTTCCTTTTGTTCACATAGTTACATGGTTATTTATGTCCTATAAATGGTTTAATTAAACTTGGCATTACTGAAAAAGTAGTTAACAAGAAGCCATTCATACTCATTTAGAGAATAATTAAATGGTTATTTAATTATTATTAAGCAGGCTTTGGTTTGAAAAATGCAATATTTCATTTGCTACGTGGATATTTCACATTTTTCAGATGCACAGGAAGTAAACTTCCCTTGACCGTTTACACTTAAGCCCCTTTCAGAGAAGACACTGTGCTTTTTCCCTGTGCAGCTGAAATAATTCAGTACTATACATATGGAAAGCACTGCTAATGCATTATGGAAGAAATGGTATGTAAGTGCATGCCTTGCTCTGCTAGGATGCATTAGGAATATTCAATTATCTTATAAAGCGAAATACAAATCATAGTAACAGGATACATGTAACAAGTAAATGCATAGCAATCCACCAATTTTATTTAAGTGTATCTACAAATAGATTGCACTTCAATACATTTAAGTTGCAGAGCTTTATCTCTAAATACTCAGAATATTTTACATGACAGAGTAAGTTAGAATAGGCCCACAATCAGTGTAGGATGAAAGAGCCGTTGATCTATCTGTGATCATATGGGGCCCATTAGGATATGCAAATACATCCGTCAGGGGAATTGCTGGGTCACTGATATAATAGAATTGGGGAATTGTTGCATTCCCTTGATCTTTTCAGATCTTTTGTTAATAAACTGAAAATGCAAAAAACATTATTGTAAATTAAGATCTGAAGTAAAAATCAAGACAGCGAGGGAAAGAACACCTTTTTGATGTGTAACTGAAAAGACTGTGCTGAGTGGCAAGAGCAGATGCTGTAGATTAAGCACACACCACACAAAATCTACAATTATTTTTGTTTTGACACCTTTTCTTCCCTTAGTCCTTTTTGTACCACTTGTCAAAAGCTTCCTGCCACAAAGATTTCAAACAAATATATGTTCTGGCAACTTACTTAGGATATTCTTTTACGGACAGAATGGTATCAGACTAGTATACACTGGGAACGGGGGGTGTCCGAACTAAGATACACAACTTCAGCTACACTATTTGCGTAGCTGAAGTCGAAGTATCTTAGTTCGACTTACCTAGCCGTCCTCATGGAGGCGAGTTAACTGCCCCGGCGCCCCCGTCGACTGTGCTTACTCCTTCTGCCGAGGTGGAGTACGGGCGTCGATTAGCAGATCGATTTATCGCATCCAGATGAGACGCGATACATTGATCCCCAATACATCGAACACTACCTGCCAATCTGACGGGTAGTATAGCCGTACCCTAATTCTATACCTTTCTCGTATTGATAGGCTATTCATTTCCATTCATTTTAAAAGCCTGTCTATCAAGATATGTATCCTTCTTGGGAATGAGTAAAGACTGCAGACAATGGTAATTAAGATTCTGAGCACACTTTATTCTTGGCTTGTTTGATTAAATATCTTGAATTTCTTCTTTATTTACCAAGAATTCTTTCTATATTTCAGCTCACTAATTGTCAAGGCTTGCTAGGCTGGCCCTGCTTCCCTTTGATTGAAGGATCATATTCAGTGGGAAGAAACAAACCAGGCAAGAAAAAGCTGGGCCCTGATGCAGCAGGCATTGTTTAATTTGGCTCTCTGGGGCCTACCACAAATCCTCCTCAGTCTGTGCTGTTGTAAAGATTACCAGTCTGGAAACAAGCAAGTGAAGAAAGGAAATTTCATTTCTGGTTATTTAGTTTTTTACACAAAGGATGACATGCACTTTTCTGAGCATCTGCCTTTGCTTGATTAGGTAGCTGTTAAGTCTGTGGCTTTATCTAAGCCTCTTTGATCTGATGGCTTCATAATATTGATTATATTAAAAACACACCTGTGAGGGCCATACGTGCATTCATGAGAACAGAAACAAAGAGCAAAACAAAACATTAGGGCTGCACATTAAAGTGTAAAGTGAAATTAAATTAGCAAATGGCCCTTTATTAGCACCAGATTATACATCCAGTTTTCAAACAAAAGGAACAGAAACCATTTAAGCTTTCATATTCTGACCTGTGTGCTTGAATTCAGAATTCATCAGCTTTGCATCAAAAACACTTTGCATGATGTGATATACGTTTTTTGACAGACTGTACTCACCACAGCTGAATGTGGCGACTCTCTCCCTGGGCAGCAGGATCCAGAAAAGTGTGTTTGTTTCCTGCACAGTAGAGAACCCCCTGTCCCCCATTGACTGGGAGAGGGTGAGTTGGACTCCTTAGGATCCTGGGAGTTGATAACTAAACTCTTTCTTGCCCCCTTTCCCCAATTCCACATGCAAGAGCATGTGCGGTGGGGGAGGATAGCCAGAGGCGCATGTGCAGGGGTTAAGAGAAGCCCAGAGACAGTCCACTGCAGCTGCAACAGGAGTATCAAGAGCCAGAAGACAAAGGGCTAGTGGTTCCTGGAAAGGGCAAGGTGAATCATTGGGCTCCCCCTACCACAAAGTAGTGAATGGATGCCCCCTTGTGGTGGGGGGGCACATGGGCTCCCCATACCACACAGAAATGGCGGGGGGCTTGTTGGGGAGCAGTGTTTCCCTACTGCAGAGTGAGAGAGGTCTGAGAAGGTATGGGGCCACATTGGCTGTTTTCCTCCGACTACAGAATTGTGAATGGGGCACCTGGGAGAAGGGTGTGTCTGTGATTTCTCCACAAACATAAAGATGTGAGGGGCAGGAAGGAGAATAGGAGAGAATTTCTGACCTGAGATTCTGCAGTGCCTAGTGTCCAGACATTGAAGACCAGGCAAGAAACCCCATTGTCATCCTGCAGGCAGGAGGGATAAGGATGCAGATGGGATGGTGAGCATCACCACACCCAATAGGAATAATTGAAACTGTGACAAAGAGCAAGTGGCTGTGGCTAAGAACAAGGCCAATACTGGGAAACAAACATTTGGGAAACAGAGACATGGCTCAAGATAGCTGTAGCTAAGAAATTGTGGCCAAGATTACAGCAGAAATTGGGGGCCAAAATTGGGGAAATTGAGGCCCAACCTAATGTGGCTGTGGCCAAGATTCTAGTGGAAATTGGGAAAACTGGGAGAGCCCTATGTTGCTGCAGCTCAGAGACCAGCCAAAATTGGGGTAACTGAGACATGGAGTCTATGACACTTGTGCAGCAACTGTGAGGCCGTGGTCTATAATAAAAGACCCCTTACAGATGGTGGCCATGGATATTGGGGGACATCTAGATCAAGGGAATCTGATTGACAGAACAAAGATTGGGCAGAGAGAGGAAGCTGACCTTAAAGCAGGGAGATGGTTTCCTCATACACACAGAGCCCAGAGACTCACTGCAAGATGCCATAACAGGGATAAAAGGGGACATATATATTTTCCCCACCTGACTATGGGTAATTGAGGCCCCAATGTCACAGCTTTGGTTAAGACCAGCTTTGCATGTGGTAGGCCACCCAGATATACTCTTATTTGCAGCAAGGTTGGAGTCAAGAGAAGATACAAGCCTGTTGAATTCATTTCATGATGGCTGGTAGGTTAGGAGTACTGCCAGCAAACAAAAGTGATGCCCCTCCCCTCTCTGCTCTGTAAAGGCTTGCTTGTCTGGAACCAAGTCAGAGACATGCAGTATCTCTATTCACTGTAATACTCTGGCAGGATTGTGGGAGTTGGCTAGGATGACATCCAAGAAGATTAATTTGGAAGAACTCCAAGCTTGGTCATCTTCAATTACACACTTTAGGTGGTGCCCTGGGGATAGGTGCCACCTCCCTAATGGCCAGACTCAATTTATTGAGGAAAAATTAAGAGTTGGAGTTTTTATTGGGTGTTGGACAACACTTTAGTCAGTACAACAGGATTTCCTTAAAGGGAAGATTGGACCTGAAATTTGTGTTGCTTACTGAAGCTGGGAAGGGATGGGAGCATACACCTATTGGAGCTCTTTCCTGGCTTAGTGGCAGACACAATCTTCAAGAATGAAGCCAGGGATGAGAGACATGATTCAGGTAGGAATATGCACTGGTAATGGCCAGTTCTTCAAGTTACTCAGAGTATGAGATGTATGGAATTTGACAGTTGGTGTAGGGAACCAATGCAGAGCCCATTTGGGTGCAGCAAGACCTTGAGAAGCCTGGTTCTTTATTGACTAATTTTCTCTTAATGTAAAGCAAATATCATTCAGATATGTATTGGGAATGGTAAGGAATTTACTATACTTTTCTATTAGGGTAAACAAGGGGTTTGGCAAGGAAGGATTTAGATAGGGCTTTGGAATTTGGGGATCTGCAAAAAAGAAATGACACCCTGACTCTGAGTGTCAAAAAAAATTAAAAAAAAATATATAAAAAAATTAAGGGATGGCAAGGTGGGTCATAATGCTCTGAGAGTATGGGGAAGATAGGATTGGTTGCAGGGGTGGTCTCTATCAGGGTTAATAAGGGCTTCAGTAAGGAAGGATTTAGACAGGGCTTTGGAATTATGGATTTGCAGTGGTGAGTAAGAGACCTGTCACCCTGACTGTGAGGGTCAACAATGCAACTAAAGAAAGCAAGAAAAATCATAGTATTACAAGCGTGTGGAGAGGCTTGGATTTGGCCAGCCAATGCAATACAGACTTCATTAGTGTAGAAGCAGCAAAGAATCCTGTGGCACCTTATAGACTAACAGAAGTTTTGCAGCATGAGCTTTCGTGGGTGAATACCCACTTCTTCGGTATTCACCCACGAAAGCTCATGCTGCAAAACGTCTGTTAGTCTATAAGGTGCCACAGGATTCTTTGCTGCTTCTACAGAACCAGACTAACACGGCTACCCCTCTGATACTTCATTAGTGTAGGTGCCACTCTTTATTCACAGGGAAGACAATTACCTTGAAGAAGGTAATTTTAGTTCATGGCAATGTCAAAGAATGCATATTGCTGAGGTTCCTCTCGTGAATTCATTCAGGATTGCATTGGTTACATCCACAGCACAGCTTGGAATGGAAGGCCAACAAATCAAGCATATTGAGGGTGGTATTCAAATACATATAAGGCAGGAGTCCCCCGTTAAGAAGGAGAACCTAGTGGTTTATGTGCTAAACTCTTCCTTCAGAACCATGTGAATGGGCACAGGAGTTGCTGACTGTATATGTAGGCATAATATTGTGCATTTGGCCCACAGGTTCACTGCGGAGGCTCAGTGGTGATGCTGCACTGAGTCAACATGCACTGAGGGGTACTACACAGGAAGCAAAGGTCATGAGTCAGTATTTGGATCTCCAGTTCCTTTGGAGGTTCAGAGTGAGGCTTTCGTGGTGCAGCAAATCTGAGTTTGCATGGTAGGAGGGACATGCTCTGAGAACAGCCAATGGACCTCTTACACAATTTGTACACCTAGATAAAAAAAAAAAAGTTTGGATTTTGTTAGTGAGCTGACTTAATCATTGGAATATAGATAGATTAAAGGTAGATTCAGGACCTTTCCCTATGGCAAATGTAAACTGGTCTGAAATTCTGGAAGGTATTCTGAGGATGCACTAGCCCTCCATGGTGTGAGAAGGCCAGAATATGCATGAAGCATCTGGAAAGGGAAAGACTGATAATTATCCCCGCCCCCCACACACAATCAATTAAAAATAAATAAATAAATAAATCAGTATCTGAGTTCTCTGGGGATGATAGGGTAGATATTTCCATCTGAGGAGTGGATATATTTTGACAGTTGTTAGGGAGGGAATGAGGCACTATCTGGGAACCTAGATGGGGATTGGGTGGGAATGCAGCCAAACTAATTGTTGGCCTTCTTTGTGACAAGTGACAACTGCAGATACTTGTTACAGTTCCCTGATAATCAGAAGTTGGAAGTTAATTTAGGAGGAGGCATCCCCTAAGGAAGCTAGAGAAAGGGGAGTTGTGTCTGGAACAGTAGGGAGACACTCACCCCACCTTTTCCAATTCCCTTTAGCCCTCATATGAGGGGAGGGTGGTAAGGTCCCAGAAATGGGCTGTCTGAGACCAGTTTTGGGAAGGGAGAAGGCTGATGGCAACCTCCCTAATAGGTGGATACAATTAAGGAATGAATGATGACCTAAATTGTACAATTTATTCCCAGGTATTCCCAGATATGTTAAGTGAATAAAGATGAAGCTTAATTAAACCACAAGTATTGCATCTTCCCTTTATTCCTGCATGGCTGGACAATTAGCTTATCCTTGTAGGTTGCAATGTTGTTTCCCCTGGCTAGAAGATTGAAGTAGATTTACTGATGTGCTCAATAATAAAGGATTGATCATCCTACCCCGATTGATGAGCAAGTTTGCTAATCTCCCACAGGCACATGTTTAGATAGTGGGTTTTAATTTTCTTAATCTTTGCTTGGATTCTAAGCTACAAAGCAATATAAACAAATTTGTTCTAAGATTTGTTTTACATAACTTGCAGTCTTTTAGCTACCATGAGAGGCGGTACCTGAATATGGAAGTGCTAAAATTGAATTGCTAGGATTTGATTCTGAAACCATGGAATCAAAGGCCTGTTTCTAATGGAGTGGGTTTTTACTTTTCAATCACTCCATTGCTTATTAGTTCTGCCTGCTGACACGTCAATCTGTTCAGTACAAAAACTCTTCTGGGCAAATCCATTTGGATAAAACAAGAACTAACTCCACTCTTTGCTTGACCTGTCATGCAAACCCCACTTTTTTTTTTTCATTTAAAAAAAAGTTAGTTTAATTTCTCATATTCTTCTGCATGTCACGGATTTGGTCAAAGCTGAAACGGAAATAGTATGACAGAAACTATTTGTGCAGTATTACCAAATTAGTCCAAACCAGAAAAGTGCAGATAATAAAATACATCTAATGCAGAAAAGCAATGCAGTAGCAGTTGTGACTTAAGAGGCCAGTAGACACCGATCATTTCTTTTTTTCTGAACTGAATATAGTGCTTGCAGCTAGACTGAGAGTTCTGGAGACTGAAGTCCTTTATTTATCTACAGAAAGACTTAGCTCTCTCTATTGCTTCTTATGTGGGTTGCTAGTACATGGTATCTAATATCTGGACAGCAGATAATGCATGTTTTTCTATGCTGGGCCAGTCAATGTGCCTCAAATCTATCCTGGTAAGACCAATTCTTTGCACTCAGCAATAATAAAGTGTGGCAAATTACCTGCTTCTCCTCAGCAGGCTCAGTCCTTTTTAGCCTTGGAGACACAGGCTTGGGCAAAGCAAAATCCTTCCAGGTCACACAGGGTATAGCTGATCCCTCCCTCAGTCAGTCCCTTGTGCTGGGTTTCTCCCCTTCTGGGGACAGAGTGCACTCTTCCTTGCTGGAAGGGTTCAGAGCCTTGCTGCACCTAGCTTGCTGGCAGCTTCTCTGCTTCTCTCACTTTTCCCTCTGCTTCCATGCCAGGGAGGGTTTAAAAAGGTGTCCAGCAGTTGAGGCCAGCTGAACCTAATTAGCTCCCTGGTAACTCCTTTTCCAGCTGAACCTTATTTCTCCATGGCTATCTCTCCTCAGTGGATAGGGAGAGGCCTTTTAATGCCCCTGGGACTAATTACTACCCCTCCCTTTGTAGCCATTTGTCCTGGGTTTGCCACAAAAGATAATCTTGTACTTTCATTATTGATCAGACTGATTTGATATCTCTTTTTCAGGTTTGGTTGATAAAGGTAATAGTGTTGATGTAATATACTTAGACATCTGCAAGACATTTGACTTGGTATCTGTGACACTTTCCAGGGATACCCACGGTTGTGATGCACCTCCTACTATTAGCATGAGGGAGGCTTGTCTGTGCCTGCTGTGGATAAACTCCCTGAAATCACCAGACACTGTCAAAACAAGCACTGCTTTCCACCAACTTACAAGCGCGCCTTTGGAGCGGTCGGCCCCTGTTCCACTGATGCTTACAGAACTCTCAGATTCACTGTTCCCAAAGGGATAATACACATCAGCTTGTAAGATTCAACTTTATTGTCCTTTTACTTAGCACACAGCACTTAGATATATGTAAGGTGAAAACAATACTGAGTTTATTATCAAAGAACAGAGATTCAAATGATAGAAAGTGATAATTTTGGAAACAAATGGTTACATGCCAAACAAAATTATAACACACTCTTTAGAGCAACTAACAAGGCATTCCCCTATTTCCTTTTCCACAGCGTTTTCAACCAGTTTGTCAGAGATCCTTCTGGTAATTTCAAGCTCACTGGTTGCTTGTCCTCACAGATTGAAGAAATGAAGGTATACCTCCACACCCCTCAGTTATGCCCCCCCCAATTCATTGTCCTTAGATGTGAACAAGGTTCTCCCCTGCTAGTTCACTTCTTCCTGTAAATTCTCTCTATGAATCTTTCACATTCTTTCACTAGCATTCAGCTCAGACTGTAAATGGATGAACAGTGTGAACCATACAATACTTAATTTACATGTAAACAGACCAGCAGATAAACATTTCTTGCCTGAAATAAAACCTGCTTTTCACCTTTTTGGTGACCAATCCCTAGACTCAGAGCTAAAGATCACAATTTTATATATATATATACTCTTTACACAATAACTCCTTACACAACATCCCTACATATCTTTTGCAATGATTACGCTGACCAGTGTGATACAGGCTTTCATTATAGACCTCAAAGGACATGCATTTGGTGAACCTGGGGATCTATATATCACTATGTAAACCTGTGCCTTTTGCCAGTTGGCATCCAGAGGTTCTTGGGTCACAGCATCACATAAAATGTTGCCTGAAAAACTAGACCAACACAAAATTAACATTGTGCACATTAAATAGATTAAAAACTGGCTAACTCATAGGTCTTAATATAGCTGTAAATGGGGAATCATTATCAAGTGTGAGTGTTTCCAGTGGGGTTCTCCAGGGATCAAGTCTTGACCCTAATCTATTTAACATTTTGATCAAAGACCTGGAAGAAAACATAAAATCATCACTGATAAAGTTTGCATTTAACACTCCCCTAATTGTTGTGTCAAGTAACAAAAAGGACAGGTCACTGATACAGGATGTTCTGGGACACTTTGTAAGCTGGACATAAGCAAATGATACTTGTTTTAATATGGCTAAATGTAAATGTATACAGAGTGGGGCACTCTATCCTGGGAGACAGTGACCCTGAAAATGAGTTGTGGTGAGTGGTTGATAAGCAGGTGACCATGATCTTCCAGTATTACACATTGGCCAAAAGGGCTAATGCAATCCTGGGATGCATAAACAGGAATCTCCAATAGGAGCAGAGACGTCTCTTTAGCTCAATATATGGCACTGGTGTGATTGCTGTTGGAATACTATGTCCAGTTCTGATGTCCACAATTCAAGAAGGATGTTGATAAATTGGAAAGGGTTCAGAGAAGAGCTACAAAAATGATTAAAGGATTAGAAAACATGCCTTATACTGATAAACTCAATTTGCTCGATCTACTTCGCATAATAAAGAGAAGGTTGAGGGGTCACTTGATTACAGTCTATAAGTACCCATATGTGCTATATACATACCTACATTTAATAATGGGCTCTTGGGTCTAACAGAAAAGGTACAACATAGTCCAATGGCTGGAGCTGAAACTAGTCAAATTCAGACTGTAAATAAGGCATAATTTTTTTAACAATGAGGATAATTAACAACTTGGACAATTTACCAAGGGTCATGGTGGATTCTCCATCAGTGGCAATTTTTAAATCAATTGGATTTTTTTGAAAAGGTATGCTGTAGTTGAAAACAAATGTTTTTGGAGGTCAGTCTAGACTATCACAGAGGTCACTTCTGGCCTTGGAATGTATGAATCCAAGAACTTCAAATCACTCTAAAAACCTATATCCTCTTGCACCTCTTTTAGGATTAAGCAGAGAGAAAAACCTTAATATCCTTCTGGACACATCAGAACAAACTCACATTTACCTCAGTCCAAGGCAATGAAAAAAAAACAGAAGGAAGTCCATATCTAAATTTGACTTGCACACTCTAATTCAAGGAATACCTAAGGAACACTAGCTCTCCATCTGGATGGAAGAGCATTACAGCTCCTTGTGCTTCTTCCCCTAAATATAGGGGAATGAAATCCTGGCTCCACTGAAGTCTAAGACAAAACTCCCATTGACTTGAATTTTTTATCCTGAATAATTATATTTAGAGGTGTTCCTATAAAGAGAGAGAGATTACAAAAATAAACAAACACCACCTACTCCCACCACACACATAGTACATTAAAAATAGCCCGAGCTGCAATTGCAGGATAGCAGTAAATTGCAGTTGCAGGGTAGCACACTGTGTACACGTAAAAGGAGAGTGTCAAGGGAGAAGTCTTTTTTTTTTTTCTGAGCAGGAGTCTTTTATAATATGACATGGAGTTAGTTTGTATGTGTAATGCATGTCCAACTAGAGCTTAGGATGGATGCATATTATAAATCAAATAAATAACCTACATAATTAAAGAAACTGAAATACAGCTGGCACTGAATTATTTACTCCATTGTAGAGAATCTGGCTCCATCTTCAGCATCTAGAGCGTTCTAATTTATTTATATTTCTTACAATTTCCTACATCAACTTTTCAAAATCTGGACCTATATACCACCACTAAGCCTGCTTAAAAGTGTTGATTTCCCTTTGTTGCAAAGGGGAATAAATTCTCCATTACAAAGTGTGGGCTTGCTGTGGGTACTACTGTGGCAAAATTATTAATTTCATTGTAAATCTAATAGCACACAGCTTGCAGGGCTTGGCAAATATGGGTCAAAAAAATCCAGCCTACAGTGTTTTGTACAAATTCATTGCTATGAGATCAACTCCCACTTCTCACGGATATTTGGGTTTGTGCAGAATACGTGGTTAACAGACTTATGCTTATATTTACATGTCTGAGTTGAGCCAGAAACCCATTTTCATTTTGGTTGATATATCTACCTTAGCTATTCACATTGCCCTATCTGTAAAGCAATTTTGATACCAAGAATATAAAACTTGCTATAGAAAACCAAATTTTTATCCCATTATTTCTGAAGTACTGCAGCCTAAACCTGTGTTTCAGGTTACTTTGGTGGTACAGCACAAGTGCTTCATGATTCCATGCAGGAGATTTGACTGCAAGACCTAAGCTCAGAAGCTTACTTCCCTGGGAGAGTGCCAAAGGTGGCACTTATACCTGCAGGAGTGGGAGGATTCTGAGCTTCTGAAACAGTTCCTATCATTGAACTGAGAGCCATTCAGTTCAAAATGTTTCATAGATCAAAGGAGGCAAAGAGGCCTGGTAATATAGCTAAGCTTTTGGAAATCTTGTGAGACTGAAGGAATCCTGTTTCAGATGGCGTGTGGGTGTTCAGGGACTGAGCTATTTTGTTCTTATTCACAGATATCTGATGAACTGGCATTTTTGTTTGAGTGCTCCTTTAAATGTGCTTGGCACACCAGAAGCAAAGAAAGAGTCTGTTCTGCCCTAAAGAGAATATAGAATATAGTCTGTCTATACTGCAGTCATGGGGTATGATTGTAGCTTGAGTAAACATACCTGACCTAGCTTTAATCTAGCTAGATCAGGTACTGGAGAAATGAAGCTGCAGCAATGTGAACTTCAGGGTGGAATTTAAAAGCCCACCCAGAACCTGGGTAATTATATAAACAGCTAGCCTGCACTGATGCATGAGCCTCCATGGCTTCACTGCTCCGGTACCTGAGCTTGGTAGATTATAGTTGGCTCAGGTATGTCTATTTGAGCTGCAGTCACATCCCGTGATTGCGGTGTAGACATAGACTTAGATTCATCATGACACATTTAGTGATGCTCATAAGCAGACAAGGAGGTGAAAGGAAGATCATTGTGGCAATCATAGATCACAGTTTCTTAGTGAGGCATGTATATCTTGTTAGTTTTGTTACTTATTTTATTTTTTTTCTGGAGTATTAGTGCTACTGAAAGACTATCAGGGACATTGAAACACATGAATACAAGTGGATTCCAGGATCCTTAAAGTCATAGGAAGGTGTGCCAGAGTAAGGACTTTAACATCCTGATGGGAGGGAAAATACCAAAGAAGCCCACCACAGCAGCATTTAGCTTCAGAAAGAGGAATTGCACAAAAATGATGAAGCTAGTGTACAGTAACAAGAGTGAAATGCCTGAAAGCTGCATGGAACCTTTTTAAAAAACCACCATAATAGAGGCTCAAACGAGATGTATACCCAAATTAAAAAAACAAAACAAACAAACAAAAAAAAAACATAGTAAGAGGGACCAAAACAGTTCCACCGTGGCAAACCAAGAGAGTAAAAGAAGTTGTTAGAGACAAGAAAGCATCCTTTAAAAATTGGAAATAAAATCCTAGTGAGGAAAATAGAAAGAAGCATAAATTATGGAAAGTAAAGTGTAAAAGGATAATTAGGCAGCCTCCCCCCAAAATTTGAAAAGCAACTAGCAAAAGACACAAAAACTCACAGCAAAAATGTTTTAAGTTCATCAAAAGAAGGAAGCTTGCTGAACAATCAGTGCGCCACTGGATAATCAAGGTAATAAAGAGAACTCAAGGAACACAAGGCCACTGTGGAGAAGCTAAATGAATTATTTTCATCAGTCTTCACTGCAGAGGATGTAAGGGAGATTCCCACACCTGAGCCATTCTTTTTAGATGATGAATCTGAGGAACTGTCCCAGATTGAGATGTCAGTACAGGAGTTTTTGGAATAAATTGATAAATTAAATAGTAATAAACCACCAGGAACAGATGGTGTTCGCCCAACAGTTCTGAAGGAACTCAAATATGAAATTGCAGAACTACTAACTGTGGTACGTAATCTATTGCTTAAATCAGTCTCCAGATGACTGGAGGATAGCTAATGTGACACCATTTTTTTAAAAAGTCAGCAGAGGTGATCCAGGCAATTACAGGCTGGTAAGCCTGACTTCAGTAGCAGGCAAAGTTGGTTGAAATGATAATAAAGAACAGATTTATCAGACACATAGATGAATATGATTTGTTGAGGAAATGGCAACAAGGGTTTTGTAAAGGGAAATCATGTCTCAACTATTCTTTGAGAGGTCGGGGGGTCAACAACATGTGGACAAGAGTGATCTAATGGAGATAGTGTACTTCAAAAAGCCTTTGACAAGGCTTACCAAAGGCTTTTAAGCAAAATAAGGTGTCATGTGATAACATGGAAGGTCCTATCATGGATCAGTAACTGGTTGAAAGACAGTAAAAAAAGGCTATGAATAAATGATAAATTTTCAGATTGAAGAGAGGTGAACAGCACTGTCCCCTTGGGATCTGTACTGGGACCAGTGCTGTTCCACATATTCATAAATGATCTGGAGAAAGGGATAAACAGCGAGGTGACAAAACTGGTAGACAATAGAAACAAAATTACTCAAGATGATTAAGTCCAAAGCAGACTGCAAAGAGTTACAAAGGGATCTCACAAAACTGGGTGATGAGACAACAAAATGGCAGATGAAATTCAATGCTGATAAATACAAAGTAATGCATATTGGAAAACATAATCCCAAATGTACATAGAAAATGATGGGATCTAAATTAGCTGTTACCATTTAAGAAAGATCTTCGAGTCATCACGGCTAATTCTCTAAAAACATCACTTGATTATTACTTGATGATTACCTGGTCTGTTCATCCCCTCTGGGGCACCTGGCATTGGCCACTGTCGGCAGACAGGATACTGGGCTAGATGAACCTTTGGTCTCACGCAGTATGGCCTTTCTTATGTTCAAAGGACTAACGGGCAAGGTTCCATGTTTCTATTAGCTGCTCCTTGTTTTATGCCTGATCCAGAGTGGCAAGGAAGTATGTAGTTGAAATCTTGGGTACAGTAAGAAGATTTCCAAGAGACAGGAGCAGTCAGTGCCATAATCCACTTTCCAATTTATTTCTATACCAAAAATTTGCAACTTTTCCACTGATTATTGATTATTTATCTTCCTGTTTTAGAATTTTGTATGACATTGGGACTATGAATTTCAAAGGATTGAGCCTTGAAATTGCTCTTAGCGTCACATGAGTTATAATCCACCCTCTAAGAAACAGAACAGAAAATTTGTGAAATGAAAAGGAGTTTCATAGGTCAAATTACAGGAGTTAATCAAAGTTTCTGTCTGTTAATTTTACACCATTACAATTTAAATTTATTTATTTTTTTAAAAATCTTTGTTTCTTGCATGGCTACCTCATAATATTCAAAACACTCTTCAATTTTATCAAATGCAGGATTTCCAAATTATTTGGTATCTTCAGGTAACATAAGTCAATTAAATTTGTGCATAGTGATGTTTACTTTTGGGATTCTCCCCTCCAAGCCCTTCAATTTCCTAATATGGCTTTAATATATTTATAATTAAGGTTTATGTTGCTAAATCTCTCAAGATTTGCTATAAAGTTTGCTGCCATTGAGGCAAGTAGTAGCCTCCTAAGAGACACATTGTTGGTATGAGAGAATATCTTAATCCCAAAACTCTAAAACCTAGAAGACAGGCTTCTATCAATCCCTTATTTCACCCCAAATTTCCTGTAACCCACACTTCTCATCCTTGGTAATGAAGGAAGTGATAGACTAAGTCAAATCAAATGATTTGTTAGAAACCATGCACCTACATTGGCTTGCAATTCGTAGAGCATCAAGATGTAAGTGTTCCTGTATGCCTCTTGTTCAAGGGAAATCGTGGGAATTTTACTTTAAAATTTGCTAAACAACAGAAAGCAAGTAATTAACTCTGCCTGATGCATGCTCTTTCCATGGGACCTTGATCTATGTGTGTGTGTGTGTGTGTGGAGGGGGGATTGAAAAGAACTCAGCCCACAGTTTCTCACTTTGTTGATTTGTACATGTGTGTATTAATAGTTCCCAAGGATGGATTTGTCATTTCTTCAGATGTTCATGTACTGTATTGTAAAACAATCTGTAAGGTAGCATTGCATTGTCAGTCTAGTCTATAGAGCATCTTTTCTCCTGACACGTGAATGTGGCACAATTCCTGGTACTGGTATTGTATTCTTCAAAATAAATTATTTATCTTACCACTAAGTATTTATCCTATGTTAATTAATTAATTAAACTATAGAAGGTGAGAATGAGGAGATCATGCTAAAGGGGTCTCAGCAGAACAGAGCTATCTTTTTCTATTTGTATCCTTTAGCAGATCGCTGGGGTCAAAATATCTGATCTGTGCTCAGAACTGTGTAACTGAAGTTTCTCAAGATACAAAACATTTTAGTACTGCATCTCTGTCACCCTTTACAACCATTGAACAAGTTGTGATGTTCTCTAAGACTGATCTGTCAGCTGTAGCCAGTAAGCAGAAAAATAATTCCAGAACCACAGGTGTGTAATTCTCCTTGTCCACTTGCAAGGTTTTTAAAAGACATTGTTATTTTTTCAGCATTGCCATTTGAAGGTGGTTGAGTAGATATTGTAATTTTGTAAACTCTCATGACAATTTTGCAAGGCTAAGTTTGTGTATGAATGAAGCAGTCCATTTCATTAGCATCTCTTGCACCTAAGCACAATTTGACATTAAGTAAATTTAATAGAAAAGGGAGAATTTTTTTCTTATACACTCATCTGATCTGATATGTTTAAATAGCTCACTCAGACCTACTTAAGAAATGGGAGTTACTGAACTTTCCCTGCACCTCCTTTCCACTTCTCCCAGCTGCTGGTGACATCTGCTCTAATCTGGCCCCCAGCACATATCCACACCTACCTCTCCCTATTAGCATCTCTGCCTCTTTGTTTTATCTTAGCCTATTCTTATCCCTTGCTCCAGCTCTTTCCTGTGAAATTATTGAACCAGCAGATTTCAGATGAAAGGAAGAGTTACTCTTGTGTACAACTCACTGCATACCTTAGTGATGTGCAAGGTCTTGATGGAATTCCACTGTTATCAGAGTTGATCTCCAAAAACAATGTAGCCTGATAAACCTTTTAATTTAGCTTATCGCCAAACCACCACTGAATAAAAGTTAGAAACGTCTTCTCATATGACACAAAGCAAAATAAAAAAACAAAAATAAACACATTTGATCTCCCAAAGGGTGAAGGGGAGCTATAGGAATCCATTCTTGGGAAATATTATCTAAGGCTCCAGTCCTGACTTTGAGTCAGTGGAACTACTTCCAGCCTGTAAAGTTTGCACAAGTCTTTGTAGGACCTAGGCCCAGTGATTTTATTCCTATTTGTTTCTAAGAGTGGCCACCAAGTGTTAGGTGCTGTGCTGTGTAAGTAGTATAAACAGAAAATACAATATGGTCTCTGCCCTGAAGAGATAGTATTCATTGAAATTTATGTTTAGGGCCTTTCCAAATCACTTTACAAACTAACTAGTTAATTAAGTAAGCCATACATACATTAAAGTAGGTAAATCTTGTCCCCATTTTACAGATGGGGTACCTGAAGCAGAGAGGTTAAGTCATTTGCTGAAAGTAATAAGAGGATTCTGTGTTGGGGAATAGTAACTCAAGAATCTCCAACTCTCACTTATGTGCTCATATTGCTGGACTACACTTCTGTAGAAAACCATCCCTGGTTTCTTTGTGTTTTTCCTTCTGATTGATTTAGCCAGTGTTCTGGTAAAGGAAAAGCAAAGGAGATGATCCAAAGCCTATTGAAATCAGTGGGTGTCTTTTTATTGACTCTAGTGGACTTTGGATCAGGTCAAAAACACAGGCCATGCTTCAAGAACATGCTATATCTCTTACTAAGTTTCCTCCACTCCCTAGGGGCCCACTTAAACATGTGTGTGCATGTATGCGTAAAGTTATATCCATATATAGAAACTTCACACATTAAAAATACTACAAAAGTAAAAATACAGCAAGAAAGCCAAGTCATTATACATTTTAGCATTTAATTCCAACTGAGTTTCAATACCTCAATCATGTGGATTTAAATTTTTTAAAAATCAAGACTTTAATATAAAAGACCCATGTTATAGTCTGACTTACCTTTTTGCATTCTTCAGTAAAAAGGGTTGAACTTGTGCAAAGAGGAGTAATTATGTAATTAGTAAACTATTGCTATAGTTTCAGGATTGCAAAATTGTAAGGTTTGAAATACGTCATGTCAAAAATGTAAGAGGAGGCATGTTTTTATAGCCACTTGGCACTTTACTCTTTCATGTGCAGAATGTTAAAAGGAAGAAAATGCACCTGTGTGGCACAACTTGAAAAGAATATTGAAAAAATAATGTTTAATTTTTGAGTTTATATTTAGAATGCTAGCTTGTGTTTGATAGGTCTGGTTATTGGTACTGACTGGACAGAATAGTAATACAGGACAGTATTTTAGGAAGCTGTGCCTGAGTCTGTGATTTGAGGAAAGGGTCAGGGAAAATCATAATTGGACAGATGTTATATCTTTTCAGTGCTATACCGAGCCGTGTTTCCACACCATGCTAGCTGAATGAAATAAGAATATTTCTGGTGCCAGCAGCATGAAAGACTGTGCAGCTCTAAAACTCAGATTTGTCAGGTCTGAAGGTTGAGTATATTTAAATGAATTTGCCCTTCTGAATGGACTGAATACAAATGATATTTTATGAAATATGACATCATGGAAGTATTGAAATACCTGCTATATTTTGTTGAGCCATGAACACTGTATAGAAAAACAAAACAAAAAAAAAAACATTGGGCTAGTTAACTAGCACATCTCATATTGCAGTGCCAATTTCAAGTCAGATATTCCTGCAGCTAATACTCAACAAGAACATGCTAAATGTTCTTACTTTGCTTGATTTAGTGGGAGATTTGTCCTGCTTTGATCAGGGGGTTGGATTAGATGACCTCCTGATGTTCCTTCCAACCTTGATATTCTATGATTACTAATGGGCAATCTAAAATCTGGAAATACATATGAGTTACAGTTTTCCATTTTAGACTTTTCTGGAATTGGATATGTAGAAGAAAATCTCTTGGTGTATTGTATAAGGTTACTCTTTAATGTAGATAGTTAGAAGGGTCATGCAATTTTGAATGTGCAATACATCTTACCATAACTAGGTGTAATGTTTTAGGTATTTTTGTTATTTTTATTGCCATCGGTGTGAGAATAGCTCTTTTCTGTTGGAAGTCCTAAGACTGCACTAAGCATGCTATTGAGGGTTGAGAAGAGGTGTGTGTGAGGAATTTTTTTCCAAGATGGAGGCTGATTTAGTTGTCTATGTGAACCTGTGCCAGAATAAAAAGATCTCATTTTTTAGCTTCGATCTGTTTGAGGTCTCCATATACCACATTGGGGATGAGGATAAACTGAAAACAACAATCAGAATGTTCTACAAACTCTGTAAGTGACAACCTTCATTTATTGCAAAGAAAAATGGCTGCGTATAGAAAACTGAAATAGTATAATGAAGAGCAGAACCAGATTCAGTACTTAGGCAGACTCTCCCAGAAGTTCATTGCAAATGATATACAGAATGATAACATGAAACACAGCATTTTATTGAGCATCTGTTACTCCTGAGGGAATGCTGTGCCAAAAAATTAAAAAATTCTAAACCAAAAAATTAAAAAAATTGTGCACAATATTTTAAAATTCTTCAAAATTCTGCATATTTTATTTGTCAGAATAACACATTATAATCACACCATTTTCAATTATTTGCTGACAATTATTTTAAAATAAATTACCCAAAATAATTGAAAACGGTGTGATTATAAAGGTCTGTCTCATCTTACGTGGGGGTACCGTTTCGCGGTTAGCGCGTAAAGCGAAAACCGCGTATAGTCAAAATTACATTGAGTTGAATGGCGGGCAGAATCGCCCGCACTACAGAAACTATATTTAAATTGTTATTTTTCTCTTTTTTTTTGTTTTTTCCAACCACGTAAAGCTGAAATTGCACATGTTACATGCGCGTAAGATGTGACAGACCTGTATTGTTATTGTGTGTCTGTGTTTTTTTGACAAATAAAATGTATTATTTTTGTGGCACAGAATTCCCTCAAGAGTACCAGGGTTCTGTGTAGTGAAATCTGGGTGTGGGCAGCATGGGGGGGGTGTCTGGGTGCGGGGGGCAATCTGGATGCACAGGGCTCGCAGCAGGGTTCTGGTTAAAGGGGGAATGGGACTCTGCAAGGGAGTTCAGGTGAAGGTGTTTAGGGCTTAGTGGGGAGGGGCTGGGAGAGTGGGACTTGGTGGTGTGGGGGTCAGGATGCAACTGGTTGGGGCTTAATAGGGTGGAGGTCCAGGAGTGGGGGGCTCCTGATGCAGGGGTTGGCGCTAAGCAGGGGGGATTTGAGGAGCTCAGCACGGGGTTCTGAGTCTGGGGGGCTCGGTGAGGGGGTTATGGGTGTGCAGGTGGAGGGAAGGTGTGGTGTTTAGATGCTGCTGTAATTATTAGAACTGGGAGCACTAGCTGCTGGGAGTCTGAAAGGACAGGAAACAGGAAGGAGTGAGGAGGAGTTGAGGAGGCTGGGTGAGAGTTACAGAGGGTACAGCAGAAGATTGGTAAAGAGGTTTCCACTGTAAAAATAAAGTCCTGGTGAAGTTTGTTAGTACCTTGCCTGGTTGATACAACAGTTTCTTGATGAGGATGGATCTTCTGCCTCTGAACCCACCAGCACCCTTTCTGCAAAGCCCAGGTGACCTTCCAATTGCTTTTACTGTCTGGATCCATATGTTTGAGACTTATCTGCTTGCGATCAGTGCTACAGAGATTTCTGAAGTAAGAAAGTGTGCTCTGCTAATCCACTGCCTTGGAGCAGAAGGGCAGCGAATATTTTACACTTTTCCCCTTGCAGATGATAAATATGAGACTGCACCCACTGCATTAAAAGAGGTTTCAGAATAGCAGCCCTGTTAGTCTGTATCCACAAAAAGAACAGGAGTACCTGTGGCACCTTAGAGACTAACACATTTATTTGAGCATAAGCTTTCGTGGGCTGCAGCCGATGAAGTGGCTATATTGTCTCTAAGGTTCCACAAGTACATTTGCATTAAAGAACTTTTTTGTACCAAAAGTGAATGTAGTAGCTAATCACTACAGATTTCTCCAGTGTGAGCAGAAACCAGGGGAGACTATAATTCAGTATATTGCTTCCCTGAGAAGTCTGATTGTAACTTGTGACTTTGGGAATATGGCAGATGAGATGATTAGGGACCAGCTCATTGAGAAAACAACCATGCTTCGTGTAAGAGAACGCTTACTTCTAGAACCACAACTTACACTAGAAAAAGCAATAACCATTGCTACTCAGATTGAGTCAGTTACAGCTGAAGCCTAAATTATGAGCAGAGATACAGAAAGCACAGTCCAGGCTGTGACTCCTTTGCAGAAAAGTTCACTATTGCAAGTTCACAATTGCAAAAGGAAAACTAATGAAAAGCCACTGAATCAGCAAATTCAAAATCCAGTAAAAGCATGCTTTTGCTGTGGATTCCCACAACATCTTGCAAGCTACACAGGATGTCCAGCAAAAGTAGCTCAGTGCAATCATTGCAAAAAGATTGGGCATTTTGCTAAAGTATGTCGCAGTAGCCAGTTCAATCAACGGGTGCATACAGTTACAATACCAGATGTTACTGTGCTGAGTGTGGACAAAACCACTACTGCACATATTCCAGAACAGATAAAGTGCACTGTAAACATTTCCGCCATACCCTCAGGCCAAACTCTCAGACCTGCAGTCTGTACTAACCTGTATCAGCAAAGCAGGCCTCAAGCTCAATAAATCCAAATGCAAATTTAGACAAACTGAACTCTCCTTTCTGATTAAAGGTCTAGAAAACACGACCTGTGAGGGAAGACTATAAAAAATGTGTTTGTTTAGTCTGGAGAAGAGAAGACTGACGGCGGGACATGATAATAGTTTTCAAGTACAGTGCATAAAAAGTTGTTACAAGGAGGAGGGAGGTAAATTGTTCTCTTTAACCTCTGAGGGTAGAGCAAGAAGCAATGGGCTTAAATTGCAGCAAGGGTTGTTTAGGGTGGACATTAGGAAAAAACTTCCTGTTAGGGTAGTTTTGCACTGGAATAAACTGTCAAGTGAGGTTGTGGAATCTCTGTCATTGGAAATTTTTAAGAGCAGGTTAGACATGGATGGTCCCTTCCAGTCCCACAATTCTATGATTCTATGATTAAGCATAGAAGAACTTCTTGAAGAACACATAGAGTTGTTCAGGGAGACTCTTGTTACTCAGAAAGAGACCACTGGCAGAATTTATGTGGATCCAGTTGCTGAACCACATTTTTTTCAAGCCTAGTCTACTGTCATGTGCCATAAATTAAACCAAAAACTGGACCAGTTACAGGCAGCCAGTGTTATTGAGCCTCTCCAGTTCTCAAACTGGGCTGCTTCTATTGTCCCAGTATTGAAATCAGACAGGAGATGAGGATATGTGGGGGTACAAGTTCATGGTCAACCATGTGGCGAAGGCGGCTATATATCCGCTCCCCAGGATTGAAGACATGTATGCTACCTTATCGGGGGTGAGGGTGGGAACTTTAACAAAAAAAGATTTAAGTCATGTGTACCACCAAAACCTCTGCACAATACATCTACACCCTTAGAAACAATCAATACTCCCTAAACGTTATTTTGTTACAACTGCCTCCCATTTGGAGAGTCATCTGCTCTAGGTATTTTTCAAAGAATGATGGACAATTTTATTCCAAAATATTCCACATGTCTGTGTATATCCTGATGATATCCTGATTACAGGGGAATCTGAGTGAGAACACCCAAGTACCTCCTTATTGAACTACTGTCCATTTTTCTAATTGACGTAGCACAAATAAAAGAGAGAGAAACCCATTATTGTCTTGAGTGCTGAGAATACAGATGGCTGGACAGTGAGATTAAGGACAGAGGTCACCCTTATTTCTCCTGAAAGGAATATTCAGGAGTCCAGGATGGGTGCTTATTATTAGAATCCCGAGTGACCGTGCCTCCCTTAAGTAGACCAGTGGTGCTAAAGTTGGTACATGGAGCACATCTTAGCATTGTATGCAGGAAGGGAATCACACACAGTTATGTGTGGTGGCTGGGAATGGATTGGGAAATTGAGATTGCTGTGTGACAATGTGTGATTTGTCAGTCAAGTTGCCATGCTCTATCAACAGTTCTTTGCACCCAGGGGAGAGGCCTCAGCGACCCTGGGCAAGGTTTTATGTGGACTATACCAGTCCATTTATGGGGAAAATATTTTTAATAATAATTGATGCTCGTTAAAAATGAACTGGTCACAGAATTGTGAGAATAAATGACATAAAGCTACTTTTTCCACACACTGTGCCTGAGTTCCTATCCAATGATCACAGCTTGGCCATAGCAGTAGATTGGGGCCAATATGTTAATATTTATTATAAGCAGTTTAAGACTCTTCTGAGTGACGAGGTGCTCTGTGGGATAGCTGCCCTCAGCTGTACTGTACTCAGAGCCATCTTCTGGGTGTGGTGTTCTGTCCCATCTAGTGGCACTGGGACCACTTAAAGACAGAGATAAAATGAATCTGCTCTACAGCCTTAGTTAACAGCCAGTTGGCTTTTAGATTGTGTGGTAGAGGCTCATGCACTAAGCTGTAGATATCTCATTTTCAATCCCACCCTCCAGCAACCGGGGTCTGTCAGTGTTACACTTAGGGTATGGCTACACTGGCGAGTTGCAGCGCTGGTAGTTTGCAGCGCTGGTCGTCCAGCTGTGCAGGGCCAACGCTGCAGTGTGGCCACACTTACAGCTACCAGCGCTGCAGTGTGGCCACATTTGCAGCATTTGAAGCGCTGTACTGAGAGGTGCATTGTGGGCAGCTATCCCACAGAGCACCTCGTCCCGTTTTGGCGCTGTTTTGGTGCTGAGTATTGTGGGAAGGGGAAGGAAGTGTGTGGGTCATTGCGCTTCCTGTTCCAACGCCCCGTGGTGCATCGCTTCACTTCCCAGC
Source organism: Mauremys reevesii (assembly GCF_016161935.1). Lineage (NCBI taxonomy): Eukaryota > Metazoa > Chordata > Testudines > Geoemydidae > Mauremys > Mauremys reevesii. The sequence goes on from NC_052625.1 coordinate 157,522,449, forward strand.
AGTCACAGTTTTGCCGTCCACGTTTCTTGCCATTGTGAGTGCAGCACGCTTTCTGTGTGAAATGGAGCCTGAGCTGCTGAGGACTTTGCTGATGACTGTCGCCAGCACTTCACGTTTGGCAGTTGAGCTATTCCTTCAGCTCCAAAGTGACAGTGAGGACTCCGACGATGATATGGATTTGCCTAATGCAGGTGACATGAAATTGCTTGTGGCGGTAACGGAAATGCTCAGCACCGTGGAACGCCGCTTTTGGGCTCGTGAAACAAGCAGTGAGTGGTGGGATCACATTGTCATGGAAGTCTGGGATGACGAGCAGTGGCTGCAGAACTTTCGTATGAGAAAAGCCACTTTCATGGGACTGTGTGCTGAGCTCGCCCCCACCCTGCGGCGCAAGGACACAAGATTGAGAGCTGCCCTGATGGTGGAAAAGCGGGGGCTATTGCAATCTGGAAGCTGGCAACTCCAGACAGCTACCAGTCGGTCGGGAACCAGTTTGGAGTGGGAAAGTCGACCGTTGGAATCGTGTTGATGCAAGTTTGCAGGGCCATTAATCGCATCCTGCTAAGGAGAACCGTGACTGTGGGGAACGTGCAGGACATTGTGGATGGCTTTGCAGAAATGGGTTTCCCTAACTGTGGAGGGGCAATAGATGGGACTCATATTCCTATTCTGGCACCACCCCACCTAGCCTAGGAGTACATTAATCGCAAGAGGTATTTCTCTATGGTTCTCCAGGCGCTTGTGGATCACCGTGGGCGTTTCATGGCCTGGAAAAGTGCATGATGCACGCATCTTTCGGAACAGTGGCCTGTTCAGGAAGATGCAGGAAGGGACATTTTTCCCAGACCGAAAGATCACAGTAGGGGACGTTGAAATGCCCATTGTGATCCTTGGGGACCCCGCTTACCCATTAATGCCTTGGCTCATGAAACCCTATACAGGGAAGCTGGACAGGAGCCAGGACCGTTTCAACTACAGGCTGAGCCGATGCCGAATGACTGTGGAGTGTGCTTTCGGCCGTTTAAAGGGGCGCTGGCGGTCGCTTTATGGGAAGCTAGACTTGGGGGAAAGCAGCATCCCTGTGGTTATATCCGCGTGCTGTACCCTCCATAATATTTGTGAAGGGAAGGGTGAAACATTCAGCCAGGCATGGACCAACGAGGTGCAAGTCCTGGAGGCTGAATTTGCACAGCCAGACAGCAGGGCTACTAGAGACGCCCACCACAGGGCAACAAGGATTAGGGATGCCTTGAGGGAGGAATTTGAGGCTGAAAGCCAACAGTAATGTTTTTTGCCTTGACCAGGAGTGACGTGCACTGGTTACAGTGCTTTTAAGTGCCTGTGTTTTCCTTGCTGTTTGTTACCTGTGTTTTCCTTGGGGTTTGTTATCTTTCACTTTATGCAATAATAAAAACTGTTTCATAATCAAAGAAATCATTTATTTAAAAAAAAGGAAGTAAACGGGCAGGGGGGTTGGTTGTTGAACTGTACATTCATAGGTTTGCATATGTACTGCCAGGAGTGCTGTGCACCTCAGGATTGTACTGTTGCATGGTGATGGGGGTTGAGTGCAGAGGGTAAGGGTCATAGTTCTCTGGGCTCAAAGGTGACCATACAGGTGTCGGGGGCAGCTGGTGATGGTGTAGGTAAGAACCTGGATGCTGGGGAACGGGACTTGGAGCTGACATTGGTGCATAGGGGAAAGAGGTTTCGGAGGGTGGGGGTTTGGCACGATAGTGCTCTGCCTGCATTGCTACCAGTGACTGCATACAGTCTGTTTGTTGCGCCATGAGGTTTATAAGCTGCCTCGTGGTTTTCTTCAGCATCAACGTCTTTCTCCTGCTTTCTGTTTCCTTCCAGTGCTGCATCTTTTCTCTCCATTCCTGCGCAGTTTTATTCTCTGTTGCACACTGGTTCATAACTGCCTTCACCAAATCTTCCTTGCTTTTGTTAGGGTTCCTTCTCAGGTTTTGAAGCTTTCTTTCAGTCACTGATAAGACCGGACCAGGACTAGTCAAGGACACTACAAAAATACAGCAAATGATACATTTTAAGAGAGCCTGCATTGTGTATAATCTGATGTTAGTTTCAAGTCTCACACTGTAGCATTCCTCAGACATTTCAAACACAGTTAGAGAATTCACAGCCTCTCAGAAATGGTAAGTGAGGGTATCACATAGTAGAAGTAGAAGTCAAGCAGCAGTTGGGAGACCTGCACTGCCATGTCCCTCAGGAATTAACCCTGGAGTTCCTGCCGCGGTTTGCCTGGGCAGGGTGCTTTTTGCTTCATGGGTAAACTGCTTTTTTGGGGCTTTGGTAAAGGCAGGAAGCAAGCAGCAGTTGGGAGACCTGCACTGAAACACTCCCTCCATTTCCCACAGGAGTTAATACTTAAAGATATCTCCCTGCTGCGGGTTACCTGGGAAGCAAGGGAGGGTCTCCTACAACAATGCGGATTCCGCCCTGGACCCTATGCAGCTTGCCTGTGTGCAGCCATGGTCCCCCCACCCCTCCTGGAACAGTGGCGCGGACGCGTTAACCTGACTGGGACAGGGACCACACTGGCTCTCCCTTTAAACTTGGTCACGTGAATTGCCTATGCTCTTGCAGAAACTTTTGAAGAGATTACAGAGACAGATTACCGCGACGTGATAGACCACATCAATGGGATATTCCATGTCTAGGCATGCAAGCATGCAGCCATACCACCCCCCCTCCTCTCCCAAAACCTTTGCATTGCAATAAAAGCTGCTTACCTGGGACCTGCTCCTGTGATTCTTCTGCACCAAGTCCCAGGGGCTGCGACTGGCTAGCTTCCTCCTGGCTTGAGAAGAGCTCCTGACTGCATGCCTCCCGGGACTCCGGGGTGTCTTCCCCCACCACAGTAGCCTCACTGTCTGCCTCCCCCTCCCCCTCCTCTACCGGCTCTGAACTGTCCATCGTGGTCCTTGGATTTACAGAGGGGTCACCCCCATAAATCGCATCCAGCTCCTTGTAAAACCGGCAGGTTGTGGGGGCAGCGCCGGATCGGCGGTTCCCCTCGCGTGCTTTGTAATAGGCACTCCGCAGCTCCTTTACTTTAACTCTGCACTGCAGCGCGTCGTGCTCATGGCCCTTTTCCAGCATGGCTCTCGATACCTGGGCAAAGGTATCATAATTCTTACGGCTAGAGCGCAGCTGTGCCTGCACAGATTCCTCCCCCCAACACTGATGAAGTCCATCAGCTCGCCATTGCTCCATGCTGGGGCTCGTTTGCCACGTGGAGGCATGGTCACCTGTAAAGATTCACTGATTGCACTCCACACCTGGCTGAGCAAACAGGAAGGGGATTTTTAAAATTCCCGGGGCATTTAAAGGGCGGGTCACCTGAGGCCAGGGCAGTAGAGTCTGACCTGATGAGCAGAGTGGCTGAACAGGCATTCTGGGATACATCCTTATACCCTGGAGGCCAATCACAGCGCTGGTGTGTGGCCACACTTGATGACCAGCGCTGCAGCACCAGCGCTGGAATCCTTATTCCCGATGCTGAGTGAGGTGTACGGCCAGCGCTGCAGCCAGGGAGTTGCAGTGCTGGAAGTGCCCTGCAGGTGTGGCCACTTACTAATTGCAGCGCTGGTGGAGGCTTTCCAGTGCTGCAAATCGCCAGTGTAGTCATACCCTTAGCTACCGTGACAATTAGGATTTTTTTTTCCTAATGTACAACCTAAACCACCCTTGCTAAAATTTAAGCCCATTGCTTTGTGTCCTATCTTCAGAGGTTAAGGAGAAAAAATTGTCTCCCTCCTCCTTTAACAACTTTTTATGTACTTGAAAACTGTTATCATGTCGCCCCTCAAGCTTTTCTTCTCCAGATTAAACAAATCCATTTTTTTTAATCTTCCCTTACAGGTCATGTTTTCTAGACCTTTAGTTATTTTTTGTTGCTCTTCTCCAGACTTTCTCCAATTTGTTCACATCTTTCCTGCAATGTGACACCCAGAATTGGACACAATACTCCAGTTGAGGCCTAATCAGAGTGGAGTAAAGTGAAAGAATTACTTCTTGTATCTTGCTTACAACACTACTGCTATACATCCAAGAATGATGTTCACTTTTTTGCAGCAGCGTTACTCTGATGACTCATATTTTGCTTGTGATCCACTATGCCCCCAGATTCCTTTCCTCAGATCTCCTTCCTAGGCAGTCATTTCCCATTTTGTATGTGTGCAACTGATTGTTCTTTTGTAAGTGGAATACTTTGCATTTATCCTTATTGGATTTAATCCAATTTACTTCAAACCATTTCTCCAATTTGTCCAAATCATTTTGAATTTTAATCCTATCCTCCAAAACACTTGCAACCCCTCCCAACTTGGTATAATCTGCAAAATATATAAGTGTACTCTCTATGCCAGTGGTTCCCAAACTTGTTCTGCTGCTTGTGCAGGGAAAGCCCCTGGCAGGCCGGGCCAGTTTGTTTACCTGCCACGTACACAGGTTTGGCCGATCGCAGCTCCCAGTGGCCGCAGTTCGCTGCTCCAGGCCAATGGGAGCTGCTGGAAGCAGCAGCCATTACGTCCCTCGGCCTGCGCCGCTTCCAGTAGCTCCCATTGGCCTGGAGCAGCGAACCGTGGCCACTAGGAGCCGTGATCGGCCGAACCTGCAGATGTGGCAGGTAAACAAACCGGCCCGGCTCACCAGGGGCTTTCCCTGCACAAGCGGCGGAACAAGTTTGGGAACCACTGCTCTATGCCATTATCTAAATAATTAATGAAGTTATTGAACAGAACCAGACCCAGAACTGAACCCTTTAGGACCCCACTTGATATGCCTTTCCAGCTTGACTGTGAATCACTGATAACTACTCTCTGGGAATCATTTTCCAACCAGTTATGCTCCATCTAGGTTGTATTTCTCTAGTTTGTTTATGAGAAGGTCATGTGAGATAGTATCAGAAGCCTTACTAAAGTTAAGATATACCATATCTACTGCTTCCGCCCCGATCCACAAGGCTTGTTACCAATTCAAAGAAAGCTATCAGGTTGGTTTGACATGATTTGTTCTTGACAAATCCATGCTGATTCTTATTTATCACCTTATTATATTCTAGATGCCTGCAAATTGATTAATTGTTTGCTCCCTTATCTTTCTGGGTACTAAAGTTAACCAAACTGGCCTGTAATTCCCTGGGTTATCCTTTATTTCTCTTTTTGTAGATTGGCACTATATTTACCCATTTCCAGTCCTCTGGCTTGTGACAATCTTCCATGATGTATTGAAGATAATTGCTAATGGTTGAGATAACTCCTTACTCAGCTCCTTGAGTATTCAAGGACCCATTTCATCAGGCCCTGGTGACTTGAAAACATCTAATTTGTCTAAGTAATTTTTAACTTGGTCTTTCCATATTTTAGCCTCTGATCCTACCTCATTATCACTGGTATTCACTATGTCAGACATCCAATCACTACTAATCTGTTTGGTGAAAACTGAAAGAAAAAAAGTCATTTAGCACTTCTGCCATTTTCACATTTTCTGTTCTTTTCTTTCCCCCCTCATTGAGTAACGGGACTACCCTGTCCTTGGTCTTCCTCTTGGTCTAATGTAGAATGTTTTCTTTTTGCCCTCGTCATTTCAGGTAGAATGCAGCATCTAACTGCTGCTAAGGCCCTAGCACCAGCTCATTAGCCACCTTCTCCTCCTCCTCTATCTGCAGCCCAGAGTGCTACTACACCAGAGCTTTGGGGCCAAACATCCCTCCAGGCAGCCAGTATGGTAACGCTGGGTTTATGGGAGTGATAGGAGATATACAATCACCAGCCCCTGCATCCACATCAGAAAACCCCCCATGTGGCTCCACAAGTCATCTTGCCTCAACATTCCTCCTAGTTGAAAAATATGAGAGTTATTCAAAGAGATTAAACTGGGGGCACACTTCAGAGTTCATATTTTTGTAGTTTGAAAAGCATTTTGTTGTTTGGTTTATAGTATCTTGCCTTCTCACATATTTTACAGGAAATTGTGATGATGTGGAGGTTTTTTAGTTATTTTTTTTTAGGGCTGTCAATTAAGCTAGGTTAACTCACATGATTAAATAAAAAAATTGTGATTTAAAAAATTAATCATGTTTAATTGTACTGTTAAACAATAGAATACCAATTAAGTGTATTAAGTATTTTTAATGTTTTTCTACATTTTTAAAATATGCTGATTTCAAGTATAACACAGAATACAAAGTGTACAGTATTCACTTTATATTATTTTTATTACAAATATTGGTACTGTAAAAATGATAAATAAAAGAAATAGTATTTTTCAATTCACCTCACACAAGTACAATAGTGCAATCTCTTTATCATGAAAGAGCAACTTACAAATGTAGATTTGTTTTTGTTACATAACTGCATTCAGAAACACAACAATGTAAAATTTTAGATCCTACAAGTCCACTCAGTCCTACTTCTTGTTCAGCCAATTGCTAAGAGAAACAAGTTTGTTTACATTTACAGGAGATAATGCTGCCTGTTTCTTATTTACAATGCCACCTGAAAGTGAGAACAGATGTTCACATGGCACTTTTGTGGAGTACTGTGTCCAGTTTTGGGCCCCACACTACAAGAAGGATGTGGAAAATTTGGAAAGCGTCCAACAGAGGGCAACAAAAATGATTAGTATCAGAGGAGTAGCGGTGTTAGTCTGGATCTGTAAAAGTGGCAAAGAATTATGTGACACCTTATAGACTAACAAATGTATTGGAGCATGAGCCTTCGTGGGTGAATACCCACTTCGTTGGATGCCACAGAACTCTTTGCCAAAAATGATAAGGGGGCTGGAGCACATGACTTATGAGGAGAAGCTGAGGGAACTGGGATTATTTTGTCTTCAGAAGAGACAAATGAGGAGGGATTTGATAGCTGTTTTCAACTACCTGAATGGGGGTTCCAAAGAGGGTGGATCTAGACTGTTCTCAGTGCTACCAGATGATAGAACAAGGAGTGATGGTCTCAAGTTGCAGTGGGGGAGGTTTAGGTTGGATATTAGGAAAAACTTTTTAACTAGGCGGGTGATGAAGCACTGGAATGGGTTACCTAGGGAGGTGGTGAAATCTCCTTCCTTAGAGGTTTTTAAATTCAGGCTTGACAAAGCCCTGGCTGGGATGATTTAGTTGGGGATTAGGTCCTGCTTTGAGCAAGGGGGTTGGCCTAGATGACCTTCTGAGGGCCCTTCCAACCCTATGATTCTATGATTCTCTGTTCATTTTAAGAACACTTTCACTTCAAATTTGACAAAATACCAATGTGAAATTTCAAAAGATAGCTACAGCACTTGACCCAAGATTTAAGAATCAGAAGTACTTTCCCAAATCTGATCGGGACAGGGTGTAAAGCATGTGTTCAGAAGGCTTAAGAGAGCAACATTCAGATGCAGAAACTACAGAAACTGAAACACAAAAAAAGAATATCAGCCTTCTGCTGGTGGCATCTGGCTCAGATGATGAAAATGAACATGTTTGGTCTGCACTGCTTTGCTTCGTTATCGAGTAGAACCCATCATCTGCATGGATGCACATCCTCTGCAATGGTGGTTGAAGCATGAACAGACATATGAATCTTTAGCGCATCTACCACGTAAATATCTTGCAGTGTCAGCTACAACAATGCCATGCCTGTTCCCACTTTCAGGTGACATTGTAAACAAGAAGTGGGTGGCATAATCTCCTGCAAATCTAAACAAACTTGTTTGTCTGAGCAATTAGCTGAACAAGAAGTAGGATTGAGTGGACTTGTAGGCTCTAAAATTTTACATAGTTTTACTTTTGAATGTAGTTATTTTTTAACATAATTCTACATTTGTAAGTTCAACTTTTATGATAAAGAGATTGCACTACAGTACTTGTATTAGGTGAATTGAAAGAATACAATTACTTTTGTTTTTTACAGTGCAAATATTTGTAATAAAAAATAAATATAAAGTGAGCACTGTACACTATGTATTCCATGTTGTAATTGAAATCAATATATTGAAAATGTTGGAGACATCCAAAAATATTGAAATAAATGATATTCTATTATTAACAGTGCGATTAATCGTACCATTAATTGCGATTAATTTTTTTAATCCCTTGACAGCCCTATTTTTTTTTATATGTTGCTGTGAGAAATATGTTGCTGTTAGTTGGACATGAGCAGAATTGTGTGTTTATGTGGTACTGTGATCTCCTATGCAAGTTACAACTGAGTTAGACACTGAATTACTTGTATATGTTCCATTTATAATTTTACAATTTGATCACCTAACTTACAGTGTCATTCACATTTAGGTTTTATTTCACTGTCTCTTTTTTCCTGTACAAGTGTGAATTTAGGTAAAAGAAAACATATCCTTAATGTGGAAATTTCAGAAATTATGCCTCTGAAAGGGAACTATAACATTTCACCTGGTGCCTAATTCTTTCCCTGAATACACAACAGAGACATCATTCAGTAAGGCTAATGAGGAAATTAACTAATGCACTCACTGACCTTATCATTCACCTTTATATGGATTGTTAATTGTAATGGTTTGTAATGTTGCCATGTTCCATAAAGTGTGCATTCATTTTTCAATGTACTGTTGTGCATGGAAGAGAACAGTACAATCACCTAACCTGAGCTGAACACACAATCATCCAGAGTCCCTTGTGCACATTGAAAAGTGACATGATTTATGCAAAGCAGATTTCTGCAACTACTTCATAGGTAACTTTACAGTCATTTATTTGTGTCATTGTAAATGTGAGAGGTGGACGAGTGCAAAGCTCCATGTTGACTTGTACCTTTAAGGATTAATTTCTCTTCAATGCAATGAAGCATAGGAACAGATCAAACCATATATTATGATACACAACTGTATTTTAAAAGGTATTATACACTACGCATTTCAAATATGTGGAGTAAAGCCCATGGCAGCATTACTTAATAGTTTCAGTAGGCCTACTTCAGTGTTGTATTTTCAGAACATTGCTGTCCTGCTTTGTCTGTGAAGGGTGGAAAACTGGGGAAGTTGTTATGGAAAGAAACACACTTATGCTGTTGTCATGCATCATGTGTTCTGGCCATCCTCAGTATGTGCATTACAAAAAAACACTCTCTAAACACTAAAGGTGTTCACTGGTACTGGAATAAGACCTAAATGTTGTACTTTATATCATTGAATAGCTTAGAACATTTTGCAGGGATGACTGTGAATGTGTTTCTAAATGTCTCTCAAAGTTCAGAAGTATCGGAAGTCTTAGGGGTACACAAAAGGGATGGAGAAAGTTCTGGATATGTTTTCTGTACTTGAATACATTTATTAATTTTCCATATAACTCAGGTCCTCAAAATAGTGAACAAAGGGCAGAGTCCTGTATTTTTAAATGTCTTTGCTGCACATGGTGGAATAATAATTACAATAAATAAAAGCAAACAAAAACGCATGGAACATACAAGCAATCACACAGCAACTGCTGCTCCCCTACCTCATTCCCCCCTACCCCCATGACACACCTTAAACACACTCCAGCGTATCAGTAAAAAGGAATCTTTAACAGTTGTGAATTGTGGTAGACATGTGTGTTGGGGGGATAATGAACAGTCAAAACAGTGATATAATGAATGTTTCCCACCCCTCCCCGCCCCCCTGCAGAAATCCCTCCCCACACCTCAAACAAGTTATATGAAAACCTGTTACTGGGGATTCCAAACAGGTGTCAATTGTAGCAAAGGCACTTAAGATAATGAAAAGGAATCCAGTCACATGATAGCTGGATTTGTCCCCATCACTAGATCAACCCCCAACCATAAACACCTTCCAGAAAATCTGAGAAGAGGGGGTTCCATTGAGCAATGAATTGACGTATTCAGCAGAGGTATTGACGTATTCACTAGACCCCGTATGGTCATTCTTATCATCTTATGTCATGTTCTACCTTTTTTATAGTTAATAAACTTGTTTTATTGCTTTATCTAATCAAGTGAGTTTAAGATAAAGCATCTGGGCAGGGCAGGAGCAAGGCTAGGAACAAGACAGAATCCTAGTTGGACAAGGCTAGGTGCAATGCAAACACAGGAGAGATCACAGCTCCTGGCATGTGCATTGAGCAACCACTGGCAAAGTACTACTGCTGCGCTTCAGAGCAGTCCCGGAAATGTTGCTCAGCCAATCAGGAAATCTGGTCAATTAGAGATTTCAGCTGTGGTTAGCTAGCTCATCCCAGATACAGCTGCAGTCCCTCATTCCTTACATTTACATTACTAGCCCACACTGAAACCTGTGTCACCATGTCTTCACTGCTACTTCTAGCAAGATAACTAGATTGAAGATACTGTGTGCATGCTTAGAGCACAGTGAAAAAATGATTTTTTGGTTTGGAGACTTAACCAAAAACTCCAGAAAAAAATCCAGTTCCATTCAAATTGCAAACTATTTTTTTTTCAAATTAAAAAGTTTAAAAAAAACCAAAACCTGCTATTGTTTTGACTCGACTGAAATGTTTTGAGTTTGTGAAAAACATTTGCTTTTTTTTTTATTTTTCAATTCATTTAGAGGCAAACTAAATATTTTAGTTGATTCAAAACAATTTATTGTGGGAGGCAAAGTTTTTCATTTTGATTCAGGTGTTTCTCACCTTTTTGTTTGTGTTTTATTTTAATGGCCAAATTGGAAATCAAAATATCATTTCAAAATATCATTTACAGATCCAGACTAACACGGCTACCCCTCTGATATTTAAAAATGAAGAGTTTAAAAGAAACATTTATTTTTTCCAAAATGAAACCTTTTGAAAAAGAGTTTGCCAAGCTCTAGGTATGTCTATATGAGCTCCAAATCACACCTTCAATTGGAATGTAGATGTAGCCTGTGTGTGCACTTCTGCTCTAGTCAAGCGTAGAGTGCCGCTTTTTTTGACAGAAAGCTCCACTGCTATAGTTGGTCATAACATATATTTTGGGGCCAGGACTGCAACTGTCTGACTTACAGCACCACAACAACAGGTTCAGGGCAAAGCAGGAATTCTTTTGAATATATAAGGAAAACATTATTGCACTTCATCCTCAAAAAACATACTGCTTTTAATAGCACTGCTAAGCACTTTCCAGGATTGGGAATTTATTGTTCAGCGAGAATAATTTAGTTCATCGAGAGTTGGCTTCAGCATCCTGAGATTATTACCCCCATTATGTCCCATGCCACTATATAGTGTGAATCATCACCATCTCTAGGTTATTATGGTGATAGCACGATACCTGATAATCTATCCCTCATCATCTGTGTCAAACTACTTTCCTGCTGCTACTCAGGCTATTCCAAGCCACTATTTATAAGAGTTAGAAGCAGTACTCAGAGCATCATTTCTTCCTTAATGGCTACTGAAGCCAAAAGAAAGTCTTCAATAGGCTTTGGATTAGGTCCTACATCTTCCACTCTCTTCTTTCATGATCACAGTTAGACGTAGACAATGCAAAGCCAAAACAACAGCAGCAACAGAAGCCTCAGTTCTGACAACAGGTACTATATTGCGGTACTTTCCTGTCAAACCCAAATATGGTTCCTTTTTGTTGCTGCACTGATAATTACAGAGATGAGGGCACTGGGACTCATGCTTTTTTGAACAGTAGTGCAAACTGGGGCTGGACTACACAGAAGTAAATATTCTGGAATAATTATACAATAGCTATTTCAGTAAATGTCCAAGTATAGACAAGCCCTACTTTTAGCTGATCAATGGACTTATTTTACCAAAGGAATGAGATTACCAAAAGAAAGGGATCAAAAGGTGGTTCCAATGGTCTCAAAACTGTTGGTGAAAGGCCCCTATTTTCATAAATAAAAAGGCAGCTAGCTCAAACTTAAAAAAAAAAAACACTAACTAGACAAATGATGTTTTCAAATATGCAAAATCTTGTTTAAAAAAATTCTAGTCATTAATGTTGTAGCCTTCTATTTAAGCAACTGTGTAAACTCTTTCTAGAAAGCATTAAAAGGCATTGTTAACTTCAAGACAAAACTGTGATTGGTCATGCCAAATGTGACCTTAGAGTTAACTCAACAGCATTTTCTGTTTGTCTGTAATGAAAAAACTATTGAATGTTGCCTCCTATCAATCCCATAATTTCAAAGAATGTTCTAGGCATCAATGGACACAGCCTATTGATTTTGGTGGAAGCTGGAATGCCGGCAAATCCTGATTCAGAGGAAAATCAGGGTCCTCAGAGTGTCCAGTGATGCAGGAAAAATAATATCTCTACCACCCCCTGCTGCTGCCTACACATATCAAAGGCAGCAGCTGAACTGGCTGCCTTGGAAGATTATTCATACCTTGGATTCAAACAGAAAAAGAGCCTTATGAGGAAGGTTTGTAAGGAGGTGTGTTTGTAGGGATTCTGTGGGTAGAGATAAGAGGGTAGGAGAGCAGCAGGGACTGTAGGATGGAGCTGTGGTGGCTGAAGAAGCAGCAGGGACTGGAGGGATGGAGCAGTGGCAATGGAGAAATCAAGGACCGAGAGGGGAGAACTGGGTGGATTGGCATTGGAAGCAGGGACCCAGCTATTGAGAGTGGAAAGCAGAGCCCTGGTAGAGGGAAGTAGTAGGAGGAAGATGGAGAAGGGAAAGCTCAGACTTGGGGTGAGGAGAGGGAACCCGGGGGGGTAAAAATAGGAAGGAGAGAAATGGCAGTGGACACAGAGCCCCTCACATGTGCTGGAGGAGGACATGAGACACTCTTCCGGGGAGTAATGGTGTGTGTGGGGGAGGCATTAGCAGATTAGGGCTCCGACCCTCTGGGCAGGGCAGAGCAGCACACAGTCTATGGCCGACCTCCTGGGTGAGGCAGGAAACAATCTCTCTGTCGGGGCAGACTGCTGAGCCCTGATTAGGGGCAGACCAACAGGGCAGCTAACAGGGGAGTTTGAGTGGGTTTCCCATGGAGGAGCCAGGTATTTTGTGTTTCTCTCTGTCGGGGCAGACTGCTGAGCCCTGATTAGGGGGCGGAGCTAGGCGGAGGAGGGGGCCTATAAAAGCGGCCGCCCAGCCAGGCAGCGGCACAGCTGATTGCAGCGGCCCAGGAGCCGGCCAAATGGCGGCTAACAGGGGAGTTTGAGTGGGAGTTTACAGGGGGAGGTGGAAGGGGGCGGCGCCGTGTCCCCCGTGTTCCCCAGGTAAGAACGCCGAGCAAGGCTGAGACAGCAGCAGCCATGAGCCAAGCTGTGGAGGATACACCGAGGATGAGAGCATGCAGCAGCTGCGGTATGTACATGGTTCTAGCGGGGGACCCAGAGCAGTACTATGTATGCATGAAGTGCCGCCTAATAGAGCTGCTGGAGGAAAAGATCCAAGGCCTAGAGCTGCAGGTAGAAACCCTGGTAGAGCATAGAAGGGGGATCGAACAGCTGATGGAGCAATGGCAAGCAGTGACCGAAGGGGAATGCCCAGGGGTACAGGGGGAAGCAGGGGCTAAGGCCAGTGAGGGGGGACCACCGGATGAGGAAGAAGGGCGGTGGAAGCATGTGACTGTGAGAAGCAGGCCGAGAAAAAGAAGAGCCAGTGAGGGAGAAATAGAGCTAAGGAACAGGTTTGAAGGTCTGGAGAATGAGGAAGGGGTAAAGCAGGTGGTAGCTGACAGTGGGAGGCCAAGGAAAAAGAGAAGAGCAGCTAGTCCGATAGAAAGAGGGGAGGAGTCCATGGAGGCAGCACCAAGTGTGGGCCAAGGGAGGATACAGGATGGCTTAACGGGAACCACAAGGAATGATAGGAATGAAAGGAGCTTGCAACCAGGGGGGACGGAGAATAGGTTAGAGGACCGCACTGTCCCCAGGCAAAGGCAGGTCTACGTGATTGGGGATTCCATACTGAGAAGGTTGGACAGGCCTGTGACCAGGGCCGATCCAGAGAACAGAAGGGTGTGCTACCGGGCGCTAAAATACGGGACGTGGACCTGAGGTTGAAAAGGATCCTAAGAGGAGCAGGTAAGAACCCTTTGATCATCCTTCATGTAGGAACGAATGACACGGCTAGATTCTCACTAGAGAGGATCAAGGGAGACTATGCCAGGTTGGGCAAGACGCTCAAGGAAATTGAGGCTCAGGTGATCTTCAGTGGGATCCTACCTGTCCCTAGGGAAGGGCGCCAAAGGGGTGACAGGATCGTGACGATTAATAGTTGGCTGAGGGAGTGGTGTTACAAGGAGGGCTTTGGGATGTATGGGAACTGGGAGGCTTTTGGGGACAGACAACTGTTCTCACGGGATGGGCTCCACCTAAGTAGGGAAGGAAGTAGACTTGTAGGAGGGAGGCTGGCTCATCTGATTAAAAGAGTTTTAAACTAGACACTGTGGGGAGACGGTTGGGAGAGGTCCAGATGCTCTACACGCCAAATTTATACATTGGGAGTGAGAACAACAGGATAACAACAGATATAGCCAGAGGGGGACGGTTAGGTGTAAGGAAGGGGGGGGGCGGATACTAGATCAACAGGTCATACTGGTAGTACTGTGTCCCTACCAAGTTGGGTGAAAAGGGTGAGAGGAGCCAAACAGCAAAAATTAGGATGTTTATTCACCAATGCGAGAAGCTTAGGTAACAAAATGGAGGAACTGGAGCTCCTGGTCCGGGAATTGAAACCGGATATCGTAGGAATAACCAAAACATGGTGGAACGGTAGCCATGACTGGAGTACAGGTATGGAAGGGTATGTGCTGTTTAGGAAAGACCGATGCAAAGGTAAAGGTGGGGGAGTAGCATTGTATGTCAATAATGAGGTGAAATGTAATGAAATAACTAGCAATGCAATGGATAATACGGAGTCTGTTTGGGCAATGGTCACATTGGGGAAGAAAACTACTAGAGCGTCCCCTGGGATAGTGATTGTGGTGTGCTATAGACTGCCGGGATCTAGCCTGGATATGGATAGAGAGCTCTTTAATGTTTTTAAGGAGGTAAATACTAATGGGAACTGTTTGATCATGGGGGATTTTAACTTCCCGGATATAGATTGGGAAACAAATGCAAGTAATAATAATAGGGCTCAGCTTTTCCTAGACGTGATAGCTGATGAATTCCTTCATCAAGTAGTTGCTGAACCGACGAGGGGGGATGCCAATTTAGATCTGATTTTGGTGAGTAACGAGGACCTTGTTGAGGAAATATTTGTAGGGGACAACCTTGGCTCGAGTGATCATGAGCTAATTCGTTTCAAAATAAATGGGAGGATAATCAAAATTGCATCTGAGACTAAGGTATACAATTTCAAAAGGGCTAACTTTACTAAATTAAGGCGACTAGTTAGGGAAGTGGATTGGACTAACATATTTAGGGATCTAAAGGCGGAAGACGCCTGGGGTTACTTCAGGTTGAAGTTGCAGGAGCTCTCAGAGGCCTGTATCCCGAGAAAGGGAAAACGGCTCGTAGGTAGCAGTTTTAGACCGAGCTGGATGAGCAAGCGTCTCAGAGGGGTGATTAAGAAAAAACAGAAAGCATACAAGGACTGGAAAATGGGAGGGATCAGCAAAGAAACTTACCTTATTGAGGTCAGAGGGTGTAGGGAAGCAGTGAGAAAGGCAAAGAGCCGGGTGGAGATGGACCTAGCGAAGGGGATTAAAACCAATAGCAAAAGGTTTTTTAGCCATATAAATAGGAAGAAAACCAAGAAGGAAGAAGTGGGACCGCTTAAAACTTTAAATGGAGTGGAGATTAGGGATAATCTTGGAATGGCACAATATCTGAACGAATATTTTGCCTCGGTCTTTAATGAGGCTAATGAAGGGCTAAGGAATAGTGATAGAGGGACTGATGGGAATGAAAATATGGGGGTAGACATTACGGTATCTGAGGTAGAAGCCAAACTTGAACAGCTAAACGGAAGTAAATCGGGGCCCGGACAATCTTCATCCTAGAATATTAAGGAATTGGCGTGAAATTGCAAGTCCGTTAGCGATGATTTTAATAAATCTCTAAACTCGGGGTTGTACCGTTTGACTGGAGATTAGCTAATATAGTTCCTATATTCAAGAAGGGGAAAAAGTGACCGGGTAACTACAGGCCTGTTAGTTTAACATCTGTAGTATGCAAAGTCATGGAAAAAATTTTAAAGGAGAGAGTGGTTACGGAGCATGAGGCCGATGGCAACTGGGACAAATTACAGCATGGATTTACGAAGGGTAGATCGTGCCAAACCAACCTGATCTCCTTCTTTGAGAAAGTAACAGATTTTTTAGACAAGGGAAATGCGGTGGATCTAATATATCTTGATTTCAGTAAGGCGTTTGATACGGTACCGCATGAGGAATTACTGGTTAAATTGGAAAAGATGACTAACAAGAACTTTAGTTATAAGCTGGGGACGCACCAGTTGGAAGTAACGGAGGAGGAGAAGGACCTAGGAGTCCTGGTTGATCGTAGGATGACTATGAGTAGGCAATGTGATGTGGCCGTTAAAAAAGCTAATGCGGTCTTGGGATGCATTAGGCGAGGTATTTCTAGTAGGGATAAGGAGGTGCTAGTCCCGTTATATAAGGCATTAGTAAGACCTCATTTGGAGTATTGTGTGCAGTTTTGGTCTCCCATGTTTAAGAAGGATGAATTCAAACTGGAACAGGTACAAAGAAGGGCCAGTAGAATGATCCGAGGAATGGAAAGCCTGTCGTATGAAAGGAGACTTGAGGAGCTCAGTTTGTTTTCCTTAACCAAAAGAAGGATAAGAGGAGATATGATTGCACTCTTTAAATATATCAGAGGGATAAATACCAGGGAAGGAGAGGAATTATTTCAGCTCAGTGCTAATGTGGACACGAGGACAAATGGATATAAATTGTCAGTCAGGAAATTTAGGCTTGAAATTAGACGAAGGTTTCTAACCATCAGAGGAGTGCAATTCTGGAACAGCCTACCAAAGGAAACAGTGGGGGCGAAGGACCTCCATGACTTTAAGATTAAGCTAGATAAATTTATGGAGGGGATGGTATGATAGATTAACTGGCTTAGTCAATAGGTCAATAAAGTGCCACACTGGTAATTAGTACAATGGGTCAATGATAGGATATTGTTAGCATTTTTCCAGAGGGTCTGGCTGGCGAGTCTTGCCCGCATGCTCGGGGTTCAGCTGACCGCCATATTTGGGGTCGGGAAGGAATTTTCCTCCAGGGTAGATTGGCAGTGGCCCTGGAGGTTTTTCGCCTTCCTCCGAAGCATGGGGCAGGGGTCGCTTGCTTAAGGAGTGGGTGGATCGGCTTATGTGGCCTGCATCTTGCAGGAGGTCAGACTAGATGATCATAATGGTCCCTTCTGATCTTGAATTCTATGATTCTATGATTCTATGAATCTACAGTCTATAGCCTTGACCCTCTGGGCAGAGTAGAGCAATGGCTACAGAGTCTTTGGCTACAGCCTTCATGCTGGAGAAGACAGCAAAAAATACAGTCTGAGGCTTTGAACCTCTGGGTTCCTATCCATCAGGCTCAGAAGAAGGCCACTCTGTTTCACTACCTGCTCACCATGGATATCAAAATGGGGAAGTCTCAGCTTGCTGGGGATCCACCATATCCCCATTAACAATGGCCACCAGGACATAGGTCTGGTTTAAAGACTCATCTCTCTTTTGCTCTTCAACAAAGTTTGAGAACCTCCTCAGGATATCAGATTCAGATAAGGGGGCAACCCATGTCTCTGGGTGGGACTGGGGTACTAATGTCTCTGGTTGTCTGGAACTCCGTTCATCTGGCCTGGCTACCTCCACTGCACTGGCAAGGTGTAATTAGTCGTGAGCCATCAATCATGGGGAAGCTGGTGGTGGGACCCCCTTATTCTCTGGAGGTTTCAAAAAACTTCTCTAGGAGGTCTCCAAAATATTTCCAGTCTCAGCTGACAATGACTGGGTAGGTGAGAGATGCACATAGACCTACTGTTAGGGATCTTGTATGCCCCTTCTATGGTTGGTTGAATCGGTGTGGCTTTATGTCCCCATTCATAGACAGTAGGTAGATGGTGCCCCACGGAGGCCCTGGAGTTGTTCCAATGACTCCCTCATGAGAGTCTGGTCACACCCCGACTCCAGTAGGTCCATTATTTCCATCACACTGATGTTAACAGAGATGGTCAGTTTAGCTGGCCCCGGCCATCATGCTTGGACCTATACAATCCAGACTTGCCCATAGCTGCTTTCCATGAATGGCCAGTTATGGTCTCTGCACTCCAGATGGCCACACAAAAAGGAATCAAGCAAACTTCCTCAGCCTGGTGGTTAATTTCAAGACCAAACCCAGGACCTTGGTAGACTCTTTGGCATGGAATCTCCCTGATCAGGACCCCAGGGGTTAGATGATTTGAGGAGTCGCAAGCTGAATCCCACCCAAGCAACCACAGTTCCTTGGTGTGAGCAGTCATTACCTCTGTGACTTCCTGAGTCTCCAGAACCCTGGCAAGGGAGAATACTGGTGTGCCTCTTGAGGATGTCAGTCTCCCCAAACTAAGAGTTTCTGTCACCCAGAGCAGAACCCTTGATCCCAGGGAACCCACCCGGGATGTCTCTCTGGCTACTACCCATTCAAAAATTTAAAGGAAGCCCCTTTCTTAGGGCTATATCTTTGCTCACATTTTCCACCAAAATTGTGACTGGGTTGCTTCTGAGGTACTCTTTCATGGCCCATTAGGGCACAACTCATCCAGCAGTGGGGCTCCATCTCTGTCTCTATGAGGTCTGATATAATGGTGCTTTCATCCTCTGGCCAATGCACACTTCAGTCCTTTCCATTCTGGGATGGAATCAAAAACAAAAAGCTCAAAACAGGGTCAGCCAAGAACCTCCAGTAGGACCCCATCCTTCTAGTTATGGCTTGGATCCAAACATTCTATGATTCTGATGATCTCCCAAGGTCTAGTCATCCCTTCTAGCACGTGCTTATCCAGTCGGCTACATAGCTCATTCTCTGGGCTTCAACCAGGTTTCTCTCCCATCAAGAGAAGCAGAGCTCTGCTCTCCTTCCTTGTCAACCTTAAACTGGGATAGGTCTGTTTCTTTTAACTTCTCCTTCATGGCTAACATTCGCTACAGGTATAGCAGGACGGGACCAACTGGGCCTATAGATTCTCCTTAATCCTTCTGTTTTCAGTCCCATCACAGGGACATGGGGAATACACAGTGCCCCTGGCATGGGGTGGAGAGGACCATGGGAGACCCAGTTCCTGGCATGATAACAAGGTAAGGGACTTGAAATAGAGGGGCATGGGACGGTGATGCATAGGGAACTTTGTATGTGGAGTGGGGAATGTAGGTAGCCCCTGGTGGGAGCAGTGCACTCTGCAAACAAAAGCTATGAAATGTATCCCTCTGCCCCAAGTTATGCTTTACTGTATATTCCCCCATAATTAGCTGAATCTGTGTGCGGGATATAGCTATATGTCCACATATGACTGTCTGTTATGGTTCAGGGTTAGCTATACCTTTAATCCTCCTCTGTCTCTCCATGGGAATGCCTTTGAAGTGACAGGCAATGTACCAATATTACTCTGGGATCCCATAGTTCACCCCACTCTTAGACTGGGGTCCTAAGTCAGAGCACCTCTGTCCACCAATTCTGTCTCCTCAGCAGGTCCAGCTGGGTTTTGGACCTTGCAATAGACTTCCCTTTGGGAGAACGTGATCAGTATGAAAATGAAGTGACACAGAACAACCTCTTCATAATAATGTTATTATTTATCCATAGGAACAATGCAGTCAGAGAGGGAAGGGGTTAAAACAACAGGTGTAAGATACACACATCTGAATTGACCTTATACTTTCCTAGAAAGTTTGGTGGATTCCTCTTGTCTCACATTCCCCAGCACTTTGGAACTACATTGCAGCCTCTGTCTCAGTCTGAACCTGCTCTTAGGTTCACAGGAAATCTTTTTATTCATTTCAAAGTTCCTTGTTCGAACTGGGACCCCTGAATCTGGTAACTCCAGTTTATGCTCTTCACCAGATTAGTTGGAGGTAAACTTCCTGCAATGGATTCACTGTATTGTCTATTAAGCACCAGCAATTGAGTTAGAGTCATTGGCTGCCTTCCTGGAGATGTGTAAAACCATGCAGCAGTGAGTTAAAGCTTTGCTGGCATATAGCAGACAGTGTGATAATAATGATATAGACAGAGGTACACACAATATGTATAAAAATAATACAGCTATCACCCACACTTTTCATATCTACCAAGTCTTACTTAGTTTTGGTTCAGTTTCATGCAATTTTCCATGGTATCATTTATATACTGTCATTTATATATATCATTTATATGATCAATACAGCAAGTTCCTGGTATAGAGGAGTTAGGTGAAAGTTGTTTTTTCATAGTGATTTTTCTGTCATAGATTACTCATCTGCTTTAGTTAGAAAACTAAATTTAGATCTTTTGCTTTCTAGTGTAAAAATTAATACATTATATATATACATACACACGCTGTAACTAAATATGCACCTCTATCTCTCACGTCTCTGTATGTGTGTGTACTGTAAGATACAAGACCCCACAGTTCCTATTGTGTCAGATGCGCATCCGATGCTCCTGGAGGGTGGTTGCAGAACCAGACTCAAAGAACACAGTCCCCTGGTCATGTTCTTATAGGTCTTTGCCTCAATGTATGTCTATGGAAGTTGCTTCATCGTGCTGAATTCGTGATTGGGGTAACCATTAATCAGCTTGATCAGCAGATGGTACATCCATGACGGGCATGCATTATCTTTGAGTCTTCTATCTCTCCTTGATGCGCTTTGGTGGGTTCCGGCATGCCCTCCGGGGGTCATCCATTTACCTCCGCCCTGCCTTATCTTCAGCCCATTGATGGTTGTGAGTCTTAGGTTTTGGCTGGTACTAGTTTCTGATCAATTATCTACCTGTCACAAACACTCAGTCCCATGCGCTCAGCATTCTTACATCCATACTTAACAGGTTTGATTAGATTCTTTCTCCCTCTTTCCACTATTAAGAGATTTACATAGGCATAATCAAGTTTCTCAAGGGATGAGAGGATCATTGGGTATGGCTTAAGGAAACATCATTGTTTTTCCCAAAGTTCTTATCAACTCTTGGTACAGACTTTCTGTCCTGTAACAGCATTCTTATCGGTTACATGCATATTCAATCCCTTCTACAGGCCTTAGATAATTGGCATGTTGGCCTTGGGCTTCTTACAGAGAGTCATTCAACTTTTGACAGAGAACAGAGAGAAATTCTTTTAGCAGACTAGGTATATAGAACAAACAATACTAGTTTCCTTTAAACTATATTCTATTCTTATATTCTAATATTCTATTCATATTCTTTCTAATATTTATTATAATTGGGACATGTTCCAACAATAGCTTGTGACCTCAGAGCTTCCAGTGTTTATGGCCCCAGGACAGCCCAGAAGGCAGACTTTGCTGTCCATCTCTTTTCACTGTTTTTTGTTTGTTTGTTTGTTTGTTTAATTTTGATTTTCTTTCTGAATTAGAATGAAAGCAAGGTTCCAAATAATAAAATCCTCTAAAATTGGAACACAATTCTCTGCCCACATCTATCTACCTCCACAATGCTCCAGCAAACTCAGTTTTCTGTATTTAGCAAAAAGCTAATGCAGATACCTCATTACTCTACCTGGAGCTAGGCTTGAACCAGAGAATGAATTAAAACACTCCTATTCCTGTGCTATCCCACTCATCCATGGGCTAATCTGCAAATGATGAATTTATTCTTTAATAGTGAAGCCCCAAATCCTTTCATTTTAATTTGTGCTTAAATTTGCAATGCTTTATTCTTCCAGCAAATTATGTGTGTGCTTTCAGATCAAAAGATCTAAATGTACAGTGTATGTGTCTCTAGACTCTTTGTGCATCCAGAAGCATCTAATTAATACTTAATACTTTTCAAAGTATTTAAAGTAGCCTGCTACTTATTCTACTTTCCTTCATTTCACTATGCATGCAGAAACACCCAGCATCATCATCTTTATAGCAGCTGCTCTTTGATTAAGGCATTAGGAAAGATCACAGTAGATTAAGTTTATTTTGTAAGATTTATTTAAAACCAAGTGTATTGATTTCAAAAAAATAATAATAATGTAAAATATGGAGTTCCTTTTCTGATAGAAGCCACGTAAGGCTAGTATGCACTAGAAACGGACTGACCTATTCAGCTTTTATTTCTATTATTATTGTTTTAACAAAGCATCTTTCTGATTTTGAGATAAATAAGCACAGGGTTCCTCATGTCTAATTAAGGAGATGTAAATTCTGGTCCATGGCAGTCAGTAAAAGATCTCTGTCATAAACATTCAGTCAATGAACCAAATATGTAAACCTATTTGGTTACAGGCTTTCATAAATTAGTGATGACAATATCTAAAATCCTGATCCTTCATAGAACTGCTCCAATCCAGCAAAGCTCATGAGCAGATGCTTAGCTTTAAAAAACAAAGTTTAAATATGTTTAAGGTCTTTTCTGAATAGGGATGGATATACATTCTGAAAGTTAAGTGTTTGCTTATGTTTCTTATTGAATTTGGGCCAGAATGCTTTCTTTTAATTGCTTAGTCACTCATCCTTAGTGAGAGTTAGGTAAGTGCAGACCTCACAGAGGATGTTCAAAACACTGAAAAATTGGGAGCTGGATTAGCTATAATAAATACACATTTAGAAGAAAAAAAATTAAACAGCAAATAAATCTGAGTTCTTTAATATATATATAACTTTGTTTTTAAACTGAGGCTGCACCTTATTCATGCCAATGGCGATTTACTCATACAAGTAGTTCCAATGGAAGAGTTTTTCACTAGAAAATGCTGATTTGACTAAATCTAAGCATGCTATGTGAATGTACTGATTTCTGATAATTTCCTGTTGAAAAATTTAAACTCTGTTTTCATGAGGTTGAAATGTGTTAATTAGAGGAGGGACTAGAACCTGGGTGTCCTGTTAGTCAACATGCTATAGATTTATTCTCATGTTTTCTCCAGACCAATGCATGTTTTAGTATTTATATAAAGTGGAACAACTTCAACAGGACAATCTGAGAGACTTCTCCCCAGCATCCCTATCCAGTGGCTAGGAAGCTTTCTCACCATGTTGCTATGGATATAAAGGGGGGTCACATATTTTCTGGGGGGGTTATGAATGGTGATTGCAAAGTTTCCTTTGCTCTTAATAAAAAAGTGACAAAAGAACAAAACAAAATGTTTAATTCATCCTGAAATATTTTTTTTAAATTTTTGCTGAGAATTCTGAAAACTTTTCTTTTAGGGCCAAATGAAACATTGACTCAATAGTTTTTATATTGGTAATATATTATAAAAATAAAGGGTGAAATTCTGGCTCCTTTGAAGTCAATTGCAAAACTCTCAGAAGCCATACATCTGATTGGCAGGACCATGTGTGTGTGTGGTGAAGGGTGTTCTTTTTTCATTTATGTATGACATTTTTATTTCAAAAAATATTTAGTACAATAAACAAGGATACCATAAATAGATCTAACAAATAAAACAATAACACATATACAGCCCAATCCCATACGTCCTTATTCAATCTTTTCTTAGGCAAATCGGAGTTTTGAAGTCAATGGGAAAATTTTTCTGATTAAAGAATAAAAAAATAATTCAGGTTTCAGCATTTTTTTATGTGGTAAGTCCTCACTAGGTCACAGAAGAGAAGTTTAAAATTATGATCACTTCTCTTTGCTACAGTTGACAGACTGCTATATTGTAGCAAATTGCAAAATGACAAAGAAAAATATCCTCCTATTAATTACATTGCTACTAGTACAAATAATTCTTTGACCAAAGTGGTCTATAGGAAGTCAGTATTTTACACAACGATTAAGAATAAATATAAAAGTTAGAGAAAGAGGAAGAAAAGTCAGAACATCAATGAATGAGTATTTAAAGTGATAACTATTTAAAAAAAAATAAAGATAACCTCACAGCAGCAGTATCTGAGCAACTCCAGTTATTCCCTTTGTGAGGTGATAACTGTGGGTATATTTTGACTTCATAATTGTAACCACACATTTGTTTGCATAGGTATGAAGAAATGAAGAATTTAGCTCATAGTTAAGAACTATAATTATACTTGAAACTGGAAGAAAGTTCCTGAAGGACACAAATACTTCTATCACTACCATGAACTGGATGGGTAAATCTGACCATGTCTACACTAGGGGGACTATAGTGGCATGGCTACAGTGCCATAGCTATGCTGACCTAATTCCATATTGTAGACAAAAACAATAATGATGGAAGGAGTTTTTCCATCGCTGTAGGAACACCACCCTCTCTGTGCGATGGTCACTAGTTTGATGGAAGCATTCTTCTGTCACCTAATTGCATTTACCATGGGAGTTAGATCAGCATAGCTAAGGTTCTCAGTGGTGTGCATTTTTCATGCTCCTGAGCACCATAGGTATGTTAACCTAAATTTTAAGTGTAGATCAAGCCTCAGTGATTGCAGATATCTGGATTATATAGGAAGTAGTATAAAGAAGTTAGGTTACTGTAGTATTCTATCATCACAAACTAATTTTCATATAGATTTATTCTCTGTCAATACATTTTGTATCTGTTACTGATAGGGTAGCCATGTTCTCAGTAGGAACTGCATATGCACAAGTACAGTCTATTACTGCCATTACACTGGGGATTCCAATAATATCAATAAGGTCTTATTTTACTTTTTGCTGATGCAATGGAATAGTACACATATAATGAGGGTCTTGAGTTTAATTATGGCATCAAAATTACATAACCCACTGTCAGAAACAGATAGATAATTCATCTGAGTTACACATCTGCCTAGCTTTCATGGAAATTCTTTATATCATAGATAGAAGGCACACAGTAGTTTCTGAAGAATAGTCAGTGAATGGCTTTGTCTTGACATACATACTAGTTACAGGCTGACAAGGTCACATATGTCCATCTAATTAAAATGGAACCATCAGCTGTTTACCCTTCCTATTCTTAGATTTTAAGGTCTTTAAAGTCATCTCTTTGGACTCTTTAGTCACCTCAGGATTGCATAAGAAGCAAAAAAGAATACTTAGCAATTTCATAGCCTTTGTACTCTTTAAATATACTTTGGAAAGATTAATTCATTCTTTAAACATCCTATTCATTCTTATAACAGAGAGGTTGAATGACTTGTTCAATGCCACAGAAAAAGCCAGTTACAAAGCCAAAATTTGAACATAACATTAAAAAAATCTATCTATCTATCTATCTATCTATCTATCTATCTATCTATCTATCTATCTATCTTGTCATTTAGATCATGACCTGAGGTCCATTAAAGGCAATGGAAAGATTTCCATTAACTTAAAATGGGCATTGTATCAGGCCTTTGTTCCTGACATAATGATGAGGGTAAAATCTAAACCACCATTATCTCATCTTGGGTCATTTATATGTAAATATGTAATCTCAAATTAGGCTCAACTGCTAGGTTTGTGAAAAGTTCAGGACACTGATACAAAGTTATCCGAATCCTTTATGAAAATTGAGTAGAATATGGGAAAGAGCAACAATCTTCAGCTGAACTTGCTAAATTTGACTTTTTTCAGTACTGCTCTCATCAAACCTTCTATCCCTACCTCTATTTCCCTCTAGCTCAGAGAGACACTCATATATTTTATATTCCTGGCTTGGAACTAATAGGATCTAGCTACCAGGGTGAGTCAGTAAAATAGGTCGGAATCTCTGTGCTGTATCCCGGGACTTGACTTCTGGGTAAGTCAGCTGATAAGTTTAGCATCTTTATATAGTGTCCTAGAAGCTGACGCTATTCCATTGATATACGTCAACTGGCAACAATACTCTACTGAAGGGTTTTCAGCCTCAGTAATCAATTTCAATCAGCGAGATCTTATCCTCAAGTGTTAGAATTTATAGCAAGAATATAAAAGAGCTATCATATATTCAGAAAATTCAAGCATATGCGGAAAATTCAAGCATATGCAGAAAATTCCATACAGTCCTATGACTAGTGTCATGGAGTGCTACCATCCCAAAGATATTTTACCCCTGCTGTCTCCCAGTCACTCTTGAAACTCTCCCAGTGAGCACTAGTGCAAAATGAGAACAATGACTTAAAGTTAACTCCTTGTTTCCAAGGGATCAGATATTTCTCCTGCACCTAGTACAGGGCTGCTTATAAGAATAATATAAACCCAAAACATATTTTAAGTATGTAAATCTGTTGTGGGAATTTATTTCAAATTAGAGGACATTTCTGTTACTCAAAAACAAAGGAAAACTGTAAAAGGCTGTAATCATGAGAAAAGTACCACAACATAAGATGTTTCATTATCTGGACTTCAAAGAGGTCACAGTCTCTCCAATGGGTCTTAGTTTGTGATTGTATTACTAGATAATGGACTTTCAATAATTTGAGAGACTAGGAGGATTAGTGGATTAATGCACCAGTCTTTGGATTCTGAAGAATTAGGTTAAAAGATCTGCTTTAGGTCAAAAGAGAAATGAGTTTGATAATCTCTGTTTATTCCCTCCAAATATTTGTCCAAATTACAAAACCACCTTGAAGCATTTCCTGCTATTCGAATTCTTTACCTATAAAGGTCAGAACTGGTGTTATGTGCAAACAAAAGCACCCTGCAAGGTTATGTTTCTCTGATTGAAACTGAGCTGCAGTGCCAAAACAGACTAAAACATTTGGATAATACCCAGGTGTATTATACTGCTTTGTATATAAATCAAATGCTTCAGTTTGAATATTGATATTCTATCATTTTTCTTTTGTAAAACACATGCATTCTTTGTACTTGTTATTTTTGGAAACAAATAATAGTGATGAAATCAGGAATATTGACCAAACTTCTAACTAGATTTAAATCAAGCTTTAGAAAAATCAGGAAAACTAAAAAGGAGAGAGACATCTAGATTTATTTGTCCATAGCGTCATGAATGTCAGGGGCTTGAGTTGCCTTTAACTTGCTCTGGGGTATATCATAGAATTATAGAAATGTAGGCCTGAAAGGGACCTTGATAGATCATCTAGTCCAGGGGTAGGCAACCTATGGCACGGGTGCTGAAGGCAGCACATGAGCTGGTTTTCAGTGGCACTCGCATTGCCCAGGTCCTGGCCACCAGTCCGGGGGGCTCTACATTTTAATTTCATTTTAAATTAAGCTTCTTAAACGTTTTAAAAACCTTATTTACTTTACATACAACAGTTGTTTAGTTATATATTATAGACTTATAGAAAGAGACCTTCTAAAAATGTTAAAATGTATTACTGGCACGCAAAACCTTAAATTAGAGTGCATAAATGAAGACTCGGCACACCACTTCTGAAAGGTTGCCAGCCCCTGATCTAGTCAATCCCTCGGTGCAGGACCAAGTATGCCTCGACCGTCCCTGATACATATTTGTCTAACCTGTTCCTAAAAGCCTCCAATGATGGGGATTCTACAACCTCCTTTGGAAATCTATTTCAGAGCTTAACTACCCTTCTAGCTGTTTTTCCTAATATCTAACCTAAATATCCTTTGCTGTAGATTAAGCCCATTACTTCTTGTTCTACCTTTAGTGCACATGGAGAGCAATTGATTACCACTTTCTTTTTATCAGCCCTTAAGATATTTGAAGACTGTTATCTGGTCCCCACTCTGTCTTTTCTCAAGACTAAACATACCCAGTTTTGTTTTGTTTTTTAATCTTTCCTCATAGTTCCAGTTTTCTAGACTTTTTATCATTTTTGTTGTTCTCCTCTGGACTCTCTCCAGTTTGTCTATATCTTTTGTGAAGTGTTGCACGAAGAGCTGGACACAGTACTCCAGCTGAGGCCTCACCAGTGCTGAGTAGTGGGGGACAGTTACCTCCTGCACCTTATATAAAACACTCCTGTTAATACATGCCAGAATTATATTAGCCTATTTTGCAACTGCATCACATTGTTGACTCATACTCAATTTGTGATCCACTATAACGCCCAGATTCTTTTCAGCAGTACTACCACCCAGCCAATTACACAACTACAAAATGGGGATTATTTGATTTTTCCTTCCTAAGTGTAGTATATTGCACTTGTTTCTACTCAACAACATTTTGTTGGTTACTTACCAATTCTCCAGTTTGTCAAGGTCAATTTGAATCCTAATCCTTTCCTCCAAAGTGCTTGCAATCCCTGCCAACTTGGTGTCATTCACAAATTTTGTAAGCAAACTCTCCACTCCATTATCCAAATCATCAATGAAAATGTTGAAAAGTGCCAGACTCAGCACTGACCCTGTGAGATCACACTAGATATGCCCTGCGATTTTGACAGCAATTCATTGATAACTGCTCTTAGAGTACCTACCATCTTTCAACTAGTAGTTCACCCACTGTGATACTCTATATCTCGTGGGAGTGCACTGTAACCCCCATATTCATCATTATATATAATTGTGATATTTTATATAAAGCATGCCATGTAAGGTATCATGAGAAAGGTTATGATCCACTGAAAACCATAGATCTATCTAAATATGTATATCATTAGTGCATATGAAATCATGAGATTGTGTTGTATGGTTGTCACTAAAATATGCTGTGAGTTGGGGAATCGCCCAGATATTAGATACCCAGAGACAACAACATGGGAGGTAACATCGGTGCATCCGACGAAGTGGGTATAAACCCACGAAAGCTCATGCTCCAAAACGTCTGTTAGTCTATAAGGTGCCACAAGACTCTTTGCTGCTTTTACAGATCCAGACTAACACGGCTACCCCTCTGATACATGGGAGGTAACAACGCTCAAGCGGGTATCAAACAACCATCAACAGCCATTGGTCAACAAGGGAGCTACAATTCAATGCCTCGCCTGCAGAAGGTCACGTCAGAGGAATTGCTCAACCTGGTGACTCAGCAATGCCCATCAGATATGCCTGGGCTTGTGTTCTCCAAGCACATGGAATGAGGATATAAAATAGAGGATGGGAGCAGCATGGTTTCTCCTTTCTCCTCTCCTACCCATGCCGAAGGCAACAAGAACGCTGGAGCTGTGAAGACTGGTCCCCAGGCTACCAGGGAGAGCCTGCATATGAAAGAGTGTAACCAACTTGTATCCAGTGGGCTGAGAAAAATTGCTTAGTCCAAATATAGCCTAGTCTATTAAAGTTGTGAGAATGTAGACTGTGTGCTTGTGTTTTATTTTCCTTTGGTAACTACTCTGATTTTTGCTTATCACTAATAATTACTTAAAATCTATCTTTTTGTAATCATGTATTTTAATGTTTATCCTTACCAGTGAGTTTGACTGAAGTATTTGGTAAATCTGCTCAGGTTACAAAGGCTGGTGTATGCCCACTTTCCATTGATGAACCGATTAATAAACTTGCATTGCTCAAGAAAGGGTCTTGAGCAGTGCAAGACAGTACAAGGCTGGGAGCTGGGAGGATTTGGCTGATGTCTTTCTCTGTGTGATTTGTGAGTAGCTCTGAGAGCATTCATGCAATCTAGTTGGGTGTGGGGGCTACACATGCAGTTGTATTGAATGGCAACAGCACCTGGAGGGATTTGCTGATTGTCACCAGTAAGGCATTGTGAGCCCACTGCTTCAAGCCCATAACTTCTGGTCAAGCTTTTAGAAAGAACTAGAAAATTACATTGCTGTAACTGTAAACTTGGAGTTAATGCATCACAATACAGTATTAGTTTGGAAGACGAGCACAATCTCCAAAAGTCAACAAGCACATAAGGAATCATCATCCCTAAGTAATGGCGATAATGTTTCTGAGCTGGGATACTCTTTATTAATTGCTTCTGAAAACTTCAGCTGGTCACCTTCACAAATATTTTTAGCACAGTGAAAGCTGTGTTTGAATCTGACAATAAAATCCTCACTCTTGCATTCAGTTCTTGCTGTTTAGGAATGCAATAAATTTCATTTTGGCTTCAGAAGATCAGCCATCAATCAAGATTTAAATAGTGTGATATCACACTGTGAAGTAAAAGCTTATTGTATTGATATGGAGCTTTAGTATACTCTGGAGTTACCTCAGATTCACAAAGCAATTAGCCAATAATGTTAAAAAGTTATGGCTAATTTAACTAATGGTTAATGGAGCCTAGTAAAGCTGTCAGGGTTGATGAGCCCAGTGAGACTTTGTGCAAGAACACACATTAAAGTTAGGGTCCTCATCTCATTTCGGCAGTTTAATCAGTATCTTGAATTATAGACATTCTTTCTAATTATATGAAAATATGCTTTTTTAAAAATGTCCTTTAAAATTTAAGTATGTGCAGTAACACATGGATTTTATTACTTAAGGCACTGCCAAAAAAACAGTGCACAATTTAATATTGTAGCTATTGGGATAAATATTGCCTAAATAGTTTTGTATTTTGTGGCTCTCAATATTCTAGAACTTTTGTAACCATGATTGGTGTTGTTGAGTTGCATGAATATTTGGAAAAGAACTTCTTGAATTACTTGCTGGATTCAATGAAAGTATCAATTATTCAAACAAAACTAAGCAAAAGGGCATTGTAGAGAGGTAATTTGCACTGCAAGGTCTCCTGAAGAGTTAAGAAAAAATGATAATGTCTCTTATACACAGCAGTTTGGATGTCCCTAGTCTAAAGGGCAATGCACGTTTGTGAATAGATTTCATGTTTTATTCATTAACTGTTGTGAGCTTTTACAAGCTGTTATGCTTTTCCACAAAGCTCATGTGACAGCATAGATTCCCTTCCTTTAGAAAGCTCAGAACCCCACTGTGAGAAGTTCACTTTCTTCCAAGCCTAAAAATGCAAATAATGCATCAGACATTGGAGTTATACGAAAAAGAAAAACTTCCTAAAATAAAAAAAAAATCAGATGGCATGATCTTTAAAGGAAAGATGTCCAATTAGTTAGAATATTTGATGAAAGTTAAGGGACATTTCTATTTCAGGGGAAAACAAATAAAACTGTCATCTGAACCCTGCCTGCTGATATCAATAGTTTGCTATTGGGATTTAGGATTATGATGCTGTGCATAGTTTATTACATTTAGGGATGAAAACTAAGTCATTCATTTTTAAATTGTGTACCCAATTGTGAGAAGAACATTATTGAAAGAACTGCTGTAGGAGTTTATATGCTTTTGAAATCAAAATAAAAAAATCTTATAATATAATTTCATACCATTTTTCTTCCTTTTATATATTCTAGCATGCTTTAAGAAACTGTGAAATCCTGTTGCCAATAAAGTCAGGGGGAGTTTTGCCATTGTGACAGAAAGGGAAACAAGACTATACAATGAACAGATGGTACTAGCAAAATAAATACAATAGAAAGTTATTATTATTAGATTCCATATGAAACTGAATTGTGTCAAATGCAATCCACATGTAAGGCACTCATCTTATTTCTCCTGCAAAAAGAAACAATCTCATATTAATACAACAGAAATACTGTGAATAAGAAAACAGACCAGTGAGACTCTTAGCTGGAGTTGATTGTAACAAATAGCAACTAATAAATGAAGAAGCAGTGGAATACGACACCAATAACAGCAAAGGACATGCCAACATTGGAAGCATTTCTTTTTTTCCCTCTAAAGAAATTTTACACTAGCACATGCTACAGGATCTTAATATGCAAATTAGCAATAGAAATAGCACTGAAAAGAGGTCTTAAGAGAAATTGTGATTATCTGGGGTATTCCAGCAATTAATAAAGGTTTGGGTTTTTTTTAACCTTTTGTACTTCCCTATGTCTATCTCCTCCCCCCGCAACACACGCACCTGTTAACAGTCTAATTTCCAATTACACCACATCATCAGTGTGTTTCACTGTTGAATATATGTATAAAGTTTTCCCTGTCTGCGTCTTTGTAGAATTACACAGTGCAGTCACTCACTACTGAGCAATTTTAGGAACTACTGACTTGTGGTTTGCAATACCTGCCCAAAGTGCTCATAAAATCATTTATCAGTTCAACAGATGTCAAGTGTGCCAAAGATTACACACATGGACACACAGAGGAAAATACCAATGGATATTTGGAAAAGGAAGACATTATAGAATAGAATAGAACTTATAGTTCAGTACCCAAGGAAGAAGCAATAAGAATTAAGGTGATCAGTTTAGATTGTAGAATCCTGGGGGCAAGTCTTGTGAACCTGGTCAAAATGGGATTCTAAATCTATCCAACCTACAATATTACTTCTGCTCATGAATATGTATATTTGGTTCAGGCAAGGAATAAAATTTGGATACAAAACCATCAATACAATAACTAAACCCACATATGAGATTTAAATCTACTCTTTCTCCTGAATGATCCCACAAGATTAAACTGTAGCAGGGCAGTAGCCCCACTCCTGTGAAAGGGTTAAAAGCCAGCCCTTGGAGAGGGATGGGGCTGAGAGCCAATAAGAAAAGGGCTGATTGGGAAGGCAGCCACAGCTGGGGCCATGCCCAATTAGGAGACAGCTGGCCCTACAAAAGGGCTGTGAGCCAGGTGCTAAGTCAATCTCTCTCTAGCTCTTGAAAGAGAAGTATCTGGCTGCCTGGGAGAGAAGGGTACTTGAGACAGAACTGTGGTGGGGAAAGGGAGGAGGAGCTAGGGAGCTCCAGCCTGGCAAATCCCCAGGTTGTGGGCCTGGTCAAAGGCCAAAACAGGTACTGGGGTTGCAAAAGAACTGCTGGGGCAGAACCCGGAGGAAAGAGGGGCACCAGGTCTGGGAGGCACATGAGAGCCAGCGGCAGGTGAGCCACTGGCCTGTAGAGGGTGCTCTGAGTGCTGGAGAGCTAATTCCTGAGATAACCAGCAGGAGGTGCCGCACTGTTGAGTCATCATTTTGCTACATAAATAAATGCTAAGATGTCCAAAAACTGTCCACATTCTTCAAATACTTGCATAAGCAGGACCAACCTTATGGGTGGGCCTTGTGGGTGACCGCCAGGGTGCACTGGTCAGGGGGGCACCATGGTCAAGAGGCAAGGATTGGAGTGGCCGTGAGGTGTGAGGCCATGGAAGGGCGCATGAGGCAATGGAGGGGGGAGGAAGTGGTAAGGTGACCATATTACCCTATGCTGAATATGGAACGCCTTGTAAAATTACTCTTATTCAATTGAGTTCAATAGCAATCAATCAGAATTATGCAGTACAAATGTTCAAACTAACATCAAATTGATTGAGTCCCCATTAAAAACAAATAAAAGTTATCCAACTACACAGTATTTACCTTATCTTTAAAAGTTTAGAGGTGACACAGGGAGGGGTGACACACAGACGGAGAGAGATGACACACAAACACTCCCATACACCTCTCACACAGTAGGGGTTACCAACCAACCTGACCCTCCATGCCCGGCAGTCTCCACCCACCTGGCTGGGCCCTCGGGATGGACCCACCTCTACTGGTACCTGGCATCGCATCTTCCCGAGGCAACACATCGGGGGGCATGCAGGTCCACATACCCCCATCCCCATTTCTGCCAGGGTTCAGAGCAGAATGTGGCCAGCAGCAGCCTTTTGTCACTGTGCGGGAGAGAAGGAATGGGAGCTGTTTCTAGCTGCAGGGTAGGAGGACATGGGGAAGGGATGACCTGGCCTGTGTCTTTGTAGAGCTCATTTCTTCTCCCCCATCCAAACCCATGACTGGAAGCAGCTTGTCCCTTTCTGCCTGCAAAGTGTTGAAAGGCAGCTAACACTTCCAGGCTGCTGCTGGCCACCAACATAACCCAGCCACCTCCTGTCCCTCTTGCTACAAAACAGACAGGGACGGGTTAATCCCTAAGAATGCATTATGCACCAGGAACCTGACAGCAGGGGCTTGAGCAAATGCGGCCAGAGAGGTGGCTCATCAGGGGAAGGTGCCTTGGGGGAAGAGCTGCCCCATGGTCTCTGGGGGCAGGACCCAGGGTGGTGATGGTGGGTGAAGAGGCTGCTATGCCCCTGCCCCAGGGGCTGCTGTGGAGCCTGCAGGTTTGGGGTGTGAACAGGCTGGAAATCGCTTCTTCCCTGCCACTCCAGAGCTTAGCTGAGGGGTGGAGAGGCTTCCCCATGCCAGCGCTGTGTGGGTCTTTGGCACATGCAAGACTTGACTCCTCCTGGACAGCGCACTGCGCCGGAGGGTGTTGTGCTTTCCTGGGGTACCAGCCCAGCCAGAGGCAGTGGGGGAAGGAAGAAGCCTGCCAGCTAGGCTGCTGGTGAGCTGAGTGCTCTGACCAGGAGCTAGTTCTTCGCACAGCGCTGGGAGCGGGACACGCCCCACCAGTGGAGATATCTGGGGCTGGGGGTGGAGTGAAGAGGCAAAGCAGGGAGAGGACAGTGAGAGGGGGGAGTATGTAAAGGGCTGATAGGTAGGCAGCAGAGGCAGCAAGTAACTGGTCGCTGCCTGGTGCCTGCCTGCACTCACCAACCACTGCAGGAGACAAGGGCCTGATGGCCGAGAGCTGGCACGCAGAGGAGGCTACATTGATGGACTAGCAGGGGGAGCAGCTGGCCCCATGTGCTGCATCTTTCCCCACCACCAGCCTTGTACACCCATCCACTGGACACCCCCACTCAGCGCTGGTGGGAGGGCTGCTGGCAAGCAGGGAGCCGGTCAGCAGCAGGACCCATCAGTACTGATGGGGAGGAGGCAGAAAATACAGGACAATTTGCCTGTTTTAAAAAAAAGTCAGGGCACCTGCAGGAAGTCTTAAATATAGGACTGTCCCTCTAGGAAGCGGGGCCTAGTGGGTGATGGTGGGGTGGAGAGACCGGGTACGCAGCAGGGGCCATGGTGCCAAAATACAAGTTTGCCCAGGGTGCCATTTTCCCTATGGCTGGCCCTGTCCATGAGTAAGTTCTACTCAATGTGAAGAAGGGTTACAGAATCTGGATCATAAAAAATATGGAAGAAATGAAAGAATACTGTAAATTTAACTGTGCTACCTCCTAAGACGATATTCAAAGGTAACCAACTCTCAGTTTACTGCAGCAAATCAGACTCCCATATTAGAAAAAAAATGAGTATACAATGCTTTTAAATTTTGCTATGATTTTATTAAAAATAAAACCCTACCATATCATTT
The DNA here is from genome assembly GCF_016161935.1 of Mauremys reevesii. Taxonomy (NCBI): domain Eukaryota; kingdom Metazoa; phylum Chordata; order Testudines; family Geoemydidae; genus Mauremys; species Mauremys reevesii. The sequence continues at coordinate 157,557,456 of NC_052625.1, forward strand.
TAAAGGATAAAAAATTCAATTGAATATCAGGCATTTCCTGAATATGGTTTCTTCTGAGCAAAACACCTTATCAGCTCAAAATCAAATAAGGAACTGAACCATTCAGATCAAGAACCTAGAAAAGCTCCTTAGAAATATGAGACCACACAAAAAAAATATTATATTATGTTAGGGAACCAGATGTTATAAGTAGTTAAGCAAACAACGGATGCATGTGGCTGACATGAAAACAAGTATCTCTGTGGATGGATATATAAGACACTTCAATTCTATAATGTTTAATCTACCCAAATATCAAAAATAATTATATATATACAATTAATGTATTACCCAGAAATGTTTACCCACTCTCTCTCATGGAAAGCAAATATTTAAAAATAAATAACTAAATAAATAAAATAAAAGAGTTGTTCAATTACCTTAATTTCCGAATATGCAGTGTTATAGGAAAAACTGTTATGAAGAGTCTGATGCAAAATTAAACTACAGATAGCTACCTGCAAAAGACATTTGACATTTATTTGGTAAGTTTTATTTCAGTAACAGTTTAGTTGGTTATTAAGCTGCTCCCCCTCCCCCACTTATGGGCATTTAGTTAACTAGCCTCCATACCTTCTCTAAATAATTAATACAATGAATATGAATGTGAGGACTCATGAACAATTCTAAAAGGGAACCAAAGGGATTACCATTTTTAAATCAGATTGTCCAGCTACTGGGTATCTCACAAAGAAAAGGCAAATGTTTCCATAGATAATGTTCTAGTAACAAAATAAAACTAACTCAAACGGATGTAAGATGAAGTATCTTTGATTCTGGAATGGTCTGTGGGAGCTACTATGTAGCTTTGCCTATTTCTGCCACAATGGGCTCCTAATTAAACCAACAGTTTAGGCTGCCTTCTGGTGGTTTACAATAAAGATCATATCATACATTGAATAGCGTATTCTTTTCCTCTCATTAGACAAGAAATGACCAAACACAGACAAGGCAAACCCCTTTATTTACCACAACAAGTCAAAGCAACAAAGAATCCTGTGGCACCTTATAGACTAACAGACGTTCTGCAGCATGAGCTTTCGTGGGTGAATACCCACTTCTTCAGATGCATATAGGAAAGCAAGAAGCAAGCTTTATATCAAGCATAGTTCAAGCTAGAGGGAGAGAGGTTAGTTCAGGGAGGAGAGAGTTGAGAGGTTCAGGAGTTGAGGAAAACCAGGGAGTGAGAAGCTGAGTTCTGTTGTTGGATCTCCAATTAATCCTGGTGTAGTTGAATTTGATGATCTGAGCTTTTGCAGTTGAACTGAGCTCAGCAGCTTTTTCTTCTTTTTTGTCCTGGAAATTTTTTTTAAGGATGGGATGGGTCCTAAGAGGGCCATTATTGTGTTTTCCTACTTGGTTTTGTCTATTGCCAGTTTTTTAGATGTATTTTTCCTTCCATTTGCTTGTCCTTGTTTTCTTCTCCTTTTCCTTATGTATGGCATTGCTAGCAGCATGGCAGCATATAGGCATGGCATAATGATGTGGTGGCTACAGGTGGGTGATGGGGTGATGTGATGGGTGTGGTGTTGTGATGGCTGATCTGGTTGATGGTGGTACTGGTGGTGATGTGTGGTGTGGAGGTTACTGGTGAGTGGCATATGAGGTGTTGGTTGGTTGTTGGTGGGGTGTGTGTTACGGGTTGGTGTGGAGTGGTGTGGTGCTGAGTTGGGCTGGTTGTCTGTGGCAGGTTCCTGGTGGCAAGGACTGGCCTGTGTGTGGGAGCCTGTGAAAGATTGGATGATTTGTAGGATCCTGATGATGTGCTGGAGCTGAGCTGGGGACTTGGGGTTGGGGATGCTGGACTGTTGGTAGTGAGTCTGTTTCTTGTTTTTGGGTCTCTTGGCTTTCTCTTGGCTTCTTCTTTCTTCTCTCTCTCTGTGCTCTCTGTAGTCTATTCTATTTCCTTTTTTTGTGATTTGGTGTTTTGGTGCTGTAGTGTGAGAGTGTCTCTGTGGGGTTATTTGTAGGTGTTAGTCTCTCAGAATGTGCTTGGTACAATGGGATCTTGTGGTGTGCAGGGATTGGCTGGAGGAGGTGTGGTATGGTAGCCGGGCGGAGGTGGGTTTGTGTACATAGGGTATGTTTGTGGCCATCAATTATTTGCCAGTGTTGTGTAGGTGTAGTGGAAATAGGGTCCGTAGTGTGTTGGAGGTGGAGGTGCAGTGGTGGTGGTTGGATTTGTGGTGTTGTGTGGGATTTTTCCAGAGTCTCTTTTCCCAAATCCAGATGATGAAGAGATGTCATCAATGTAGGAGTATGAGAGGGAGGGAGAGGTAGTGAGCTGGAGCGAGAGTAGAGCCATTGTGGGAGCTAAGCCATTGGCATATTTGGGGGCCCCAATGTGTGGGGCATGATATTGCCTATATATTGTCTGATATTAGATAAATATTTGAAATAAAATTGAAATAGTTGTGTCTGAGGACAAAGGCACAGAGTGTGTGGCACAGTCACATGCAGTGATACTGTGTGGACAGCTTGTATTTGACAGCTTCCATGTGTATTCCATCAGAGTGTGGGCATCCATGGTGGCCAGGATGTGGTTTTCTGAGGAAGGTCACAATGCATGTGGAGTTTCAGGAAATCAGGTGTGGATACCAGTGTAGCTGCAGGGATGTCCATAGGGTCTGGGAGAGGGATCATATCCCAGCAGTCAGTCAGTGAGTCAGTCCACATTCAGAGAGGATGAGATGGGGATGATGAGATTGATTTTTTTGGGGGAGAGAGTGGAGTATATGGGGGTCAGGGATAGTATAAGGGTATGTTGATTTGTTGTGGGTGTTAGTGTAGGGAGTGTCCTGAGTAGATGGTTCAGTTTAGAGTGTATTCAGTGGTGAGGTCAGGGAGTGTGGCCTGGGAATTTGGTGTTGGAGAGTTGTCTGGCGGCTTGGTTGGGTACCTTCACCTGGATGACATTGTCAGCCTTCCTGATATCAACCTCTTTGATTTTAATGTCAGGATGGTTTCTGAGAGTGTGGATGGTTCTGCGTTGGCACGCATTGGTTATGAGGTTTTGGTTATTGTTTTTTCCTGTGTTTTTTGTGTTTTCTGGCGTGCACTGGGGCGGAAGTGTATAGTAAGTCACTGTCATCAGGAGTCGATTCGGAGGGAGTTTTGTGAGTTCTTTCTTTGTGCTGTTGGTGGGAGGGTAACTGTGTTGTGTGAGTCTCTGCAGTGTGTGTTGTTTGTAGTTCTGGAAGTAGAGAAGCAGGCTTCAGCTTCAGAGCAGAACTGTATCATGGTGGTGGGGGGTGGGGGGGGGGCAAAAGAGTCCAGAGAGATAGGACAGGACTTTCTTCTGTGTGGTGTGTGTTTGATTTGATGACGATATTGCTGGGTGGGGGGGGGGGGTACCACAGAGGCCCCATGTGGTGTGGCAGGTAGGAGACAGCTTACAGTCCTTTTTCCTTTGAGAGAGGGTGAAGTGGTGGATGTAGATCTCCTGTCTTATTTTAGTGAAGTCCGTTTGTATGGAAGTTTGGTTATTGATGAGAGTCTCCAGGTTGGAGAGCTCTTTTTTGATGTTTTTTTGAAGTCACTAATTCACATTAGCAATTTGTGTAATAGAAACTGAATTAATAAATCACATACCTTTCCTCCCTAAAAGTATTGCATATGTTCATACAGTTACTCTTGAATAACTTTCATAATAAAAAAAAACCCTGCTGCAATCGTGCAGCTTGTTTAACTAAACAAAATTTTAGGTCTGCTGGAAATCTCATTTGTAAATGAACCTGTAATTAGATATTTGCATGCCAGTTTTTGGGATACTTTGCCTTGGATATAGTATTGAAATGGGTGATTGAGGATGAGGATTTATGTAGTCCCTAATCACCAATAATGTGCTGAGTAAAGATCTCTTTCTCCCCCTGGAACACTCCGGGCAACTGTCATCAAATTAACTAATTCCATTTATTTCCGTTTAAGTTTTACGAGTACTACATTCAGGTACGTAGGATTCATATTCCTACTTACCCATCCCACCAGTGGCAAGTAGGTTGAGTTCAAGTAGGCAAATGTGCTACTTACCTACATAGTGGGAGAAGGATATTAATTTTGAATATGTTAATGTTTTCCTCAGACATAGAATGGCTGGCTTGATTAGAATTTGCTGCTTGGCTGGTTTACTGTAGGATGCAGCCGAGATCTTATGGAAAAATATTTTGAAATAAGAGACAACGCATCCACCTCCCTCTCTCTGGGTAGCTTTTTCAAGGCTCAAGTTTTTCCACACTCATGTTGAGCTGAATCTTATTTCACAAGCAGTTCCACTGAAATCAATCACTGTTTACAAGACAGTAGATTTAATTGTGCTAAGCTGCTCTATGAGTGTTGATGATGTCCGTCCATCGTTGTCAATGAAGATCTCAAAAACTCATTCGTTCGATGACCGGGCTCTGTGTGTCCGAAGATGACTGATCAGTCCGATTCGGGCGTGGAACATCCTGTCACACATTGGGCAGACATGTGATGGCAATGTCGATGATGTGTGGGCAGCTCTGGACTTGCGCAGCTCACGCTTTCTTTCAGCCTCAGCAGTACGCCTTGCCTCAGAGGTATTACTGCCTGTGTGAATGAGGCTGCGCCATGCTGGACGGTTCAGTGCAAGGGTTTCCCATGGGGCGGTGTTGATCTCGAGGGACTTCAGAGAGGTCTTCAGCATGTCCTTGAACCGCTTCTTTTGTCCTCCATGAGAGCGCTTTCCCTGGGCGAGTTCTCCGTAGAAGAGCTGTTTAGGAATGCGCTCGTCTGACATTCTCATGACATGTCCGGCCCATCTGGTCTGGGCTCTCATCAGCAGTGTGTGAACTGACGGCAGACTGGCTCTGGTAAGGACTTCAGTATCGGGCACTTTGTCCTGCCATCTGATTTTTAGAAGCTTTCGCAGACAGGAAATGTGGAAGTGATTGAGCCTTCGTGCATGACTCCGATAGACAGTCCACGTCTCACAGGCATACAGCAGAGTTGGAAGCACCACTGCTCAGTAGACCTTCAGCTTCGTTGGTAGGCTGATCCCTCGACATTCCCAGACGTTGGAGCGCAATCGGCCAAATGCAGAGCTGGCTTTAGCAATTCTGCAGTTTACTTCATCATCAATTGACACTGCTCGGGAAAGGGTACTGCCCAGGTATGTGAAGTGGTCCACTGCCTGAAGTCTCTGTCCATTTACAGTGATGGACGGTTCTGAGTACGGAACGTGGGGAGCTGGCTGGTGCATGACCTCAGTCTTCTTGATGTTAATGGTGAGACCGAAGTTGTTGCATGCAGATGAAAACTTGTCCATACTGGCTTGCATTTCTGGCTCTGTACTAGCATTCAGAGCACAATCATTAGCAGACAGAAAGTCTCAAAGTACAATTTCCTTCACCTTGGTGATGGCATGCAGTCGCCTCAGATTGAATAGTTTCCCGTCAGTGCTGTACTTCAGGCCTACTCCTTCAGTGCAGTGTTGAAAGGCATCAGTCAGAGTGGCAGAGAATATCATGCTGAACAAAATGAGCGCTAAAACACACCCTTGCTTGATGCCGTTGGTGACTGGGAAGGCCTCAGATGTTTCACCATCATCCAGGACACGAGCCATCATACTGTGATGAAATTGACGTACCATTCGTATGAATCTGTCTGGACAGCCAAATTTCGACATGATCCTCCACAGGCCCTGGCGACTGACAGAGACAAATGCTTTCATGAGGTCCACAAAAGTTGTTTAGAGTTCACGATTCTGCTCTTGACATTTCTCCTGTAGCTGACGCGCAGCGAAGATCATGTCAATAGTCCCACGTCCCTTGAGGAAGCCGCACTGTGATTCTGGCAGTAAGCCCTGCTCCAGGTGAGTGATCAATCAGTTCAACAGAACCCGTGCAAGAACTTTCCCCACTGTAGAGAGCAGCGAGATTCCATGGTGATTGTCGCATACCTGGCGATTGCCCTTCCTCTTATAGAGGTGCATGATGGACGCGTCTCTAAATTCCTGTGGAATGGATCCCTGCTTCCAGAAGGACTGAAACAGCTCAGTGAGTTTTCGTAGCAGCACGGGTCCACCGACTTTGTACACCTCTGCTTGTATGGCATCTGACCCTGGGGCTTTGCCACTTGACAGCTGGTTGATGGCTTTCTTCACTTCATCCTCTTCTGGTGAAGCATCCATGGAGTCATTGATTGCAACCTGGGGCATCTTGTCAATGGCCTCATCACTGATGACTGAGGGGCAGTTGAGAACTGCTTCAAAATGTTCAGCCCATCTCTGGAGAATCTGTGTCTTCTCTGTAAGAAGCACAGTGCCATCAGAGTTCAGGAGGGGAAAGCTCCCAGAAGACTGTGGACCATAGAGTGTGTTGAGGGCTTCATAGAACTGCTTATAGTCATTCCTGTCTGCATACGCCTGTATTTCATCTACTTTGGCGCTCATCCACAAGTCCCGCATTTTGCGCAGTCGGTTCTGTACTGTTCTGTGAGCGTTGATAAAGGCGGTCTTCTTTGCCGCTGAGGATGGGTCATTCTGATATGCACGATGCAGGCGGTGCTTCTCTGCAAGTAAGGCCTGGATTTCTGCATCATTTTCATCAAACCAGTCTTGCCGCCTGCATGTGGAGGATCCCCAATACCTTCGATGCAGCTGTATGGACAGTGTTGCGGAATCGCTCCCAGTCTTTCTCAGCATCATCCTTAATATGAAGATCAGCAAGCTCATTCTCTAGGTCTTCCACTAGATTTTCAGTGATGCAGCTGTTCTTCAGCTTCGACACATTGATCCTTTAGAGAGTCTTACAGCCTTGTGGTCGTCTCTTCGGCATGATACGGAGCTTCATTTTGGATACTATGAGCCTATGATCCGTCCAACAATCAGCGCCGCACATAGCTTTTGTAACCCTGACATCTTGTCTGTCCCTTCTCCTGATGATGACATAGTCAATCAGATGCCAGTGCTTGGAACGGGGATGCATCCACGAAATCCTGTTACGGGTAGGGAGGCGGAAGACTGTATTGGTGATCAGAAGGTCATGTGCTACACAAGTTTTCAGCAGTAACAGACCATTGCTGTTACACTGTCCCACTCCATTTTTCCTGATGACTCCTTCCCAGGCTGCGGCATCGCATCCGACTCTTGCATTAAAATCACCCAGCAGGATCTGCTTGTCTGTGCGGTGTATATGGGGTGTGAAGGGGATAGAAGGCACAAGAAGTTTTTGTACTCCCTGCATTCCCCCAAGCTATTTAGATGCACAGGAGGAGCACCCTGAATAGCACAATTTCTCCCAGAGATACCCTTGCTTTTCAGCTATCTCTGGAGTAGTGATGCACTACACCATTGCCAATATAGTCCAGTGCCTATAATGCATGACTGAGACCTATTTTATATGGATCCCACGGCTGAAATCTAATTTTCTTTGTCTAGTCATTCATTCTTTGGCTATATGAAATTCAAGCTTTATACTTTTCTCCTAATAGTAGTCTGCCTTCATATATTTTTAGGGTTCCTCCAATGCCACCTCTTCGGCTTAGCTGAGTAAATGACTCAGTCTTTCTACAGCCATTTTATATAAGGTCATTAGTAATAATGTCAATGCTTTAATGTTAATGATACTGAAATTTACAAAATAATTTGCAGCTCAAGAAAGCTGATTTTTTTTTACAGAGAGCTTCAATGAGCTGTCGGCTAGTGAGTTAAACAAGCATGATATGATTAAACTTTCATTCACATTGGACATTTTCATTCATGTTGGACATAGGCTAGGCTTGCAAAGCCTGAGACAATCTTAAAGTACATGTCTGGCATACTGACTATCAAGATGTATGATCCACACTTGTATTGAATTTTTTGTATTGAATTTTTTGGTAGTTTCTTTTTTTTGGGGGGGGGGGAATCACAGTACTGTATTTTACTCTTAATCTAGTTTTAGTCCTCATATAAAAAATTGGCCTTGTTTTGTATTTTTACTTTGCTCCTATAATTTTGGCTACTGCCGGACATTGGGCTCTTGGGGAGTCACTAAAGAGGAGATTTTCTAAGGCACGTATATGAGTTGGGCACCTAAATCCCAGTGACTCTCTGTGGGTGTCATAACTGCCCTTTGTGACTTAGAAAATCTGGTCCTAAACAATGATGTGCAAGAATATGAATACTCTTCCTTGTTCATTGATTGTCACTCACTGCACTGCTGAATTCACTATGCTTTTACATGCTCACAATATGGAGTGGTCTGCTTCAGCTGTTGGGCCACACAATGAAAACAAACAAAACAAAGCATCCTCATTTTATACAAACAGCAGCATACATACTCATACATAATGCACTCTCCGCCCACTGCCCCTGCCTCCCCTCTAACAGCAACCAGGAACCACACACACAGCAGTCCCAGCCAGCGCAGCAGGTCAGCTAGCATGCTTTGTCCTACAATAAACGGAGGCTGAGAAAGCGGAACTGCCTGAGCTAAGCCATAACAAAATCTTCCAAGGTTCCCTAGACTGCTACATTATGCTTATCAGATGAGAATTGAGTCCAGTTAAGGAACTGAACAGCTGTGGAGTTACCAATCATGATGGTGCTGACACTTTTCATTTAGCCTATAAGGTAATGCTATCTTAAAAATGATTAAAATTATTAAGGTTTGTATGTTTGAAAATCAGTCATATTTTATATTCAGATTCAGTTTATAAATCATGTATAAGGGGTTAATAAATCGTTAATGTATGTTATGAACATGTTATAGAAATGAGTAATGTGTTATAGATGGTTATAAGCCCATCAGGAGACAATCTTATGGATAGTTATAAGCAACCTGTTTACCTGGTGGACTTTATAAAGGGTTAATAAATGATTTATCTATTATGGGCACTTTTGATAGGCAAATCTGTACCCATCTGCAAACTGGTTTAAAAACAAAACAAACAAACAAACAAAAAAGCATAGGGTGAACTTGGACAAAGAGTCCTGTGGCACCTTATAGACTAACAGAAATATTGGAGCATAAGCTTTCGTGGGAGAATACCCACTTCATCAGACGCTTGTCGAAATGGGTATTCACTCATGAAAGCTTATGCTCCAATACTTCTGTTAGTCTATAAGGTGCCACAGGACTCTTTGTCAGTTTTTACAGATCCAGACTAACACGGCTACCCCTCTGATATTGGACAAACAGGGTGAACTTTGGACACACTTTGGAGTTTAACACTATGTACCACTTAATATCTCAGGATGCATGAGTCACAGTCCCAAACAACTGCACCACCAAGGTATATCTACATGGCAATTTGACACCCATGGCTGGCCCGGGTCAGCTGACTCAAGTGTGCAGGGCAGTAAAATTGTGGTATAGCTATTTGAGCTAGGAAGTTCTCACCTAGACGGGCCCCACACCTCAGGCTTCATTCCAAACCCAAACATCTACACAGCAATTTTACAGCCTGAGTCCAAGTCAGCAATAAGTGTTTAATTTCTGCATAGCTATGATGTAAGAATCTGGGACTATGGCGGGTTCTGGGCCATTGACACTTCTGCATTACCACTAGATGCTTAGGCTATCTTTCTGTCAGAGGACACTGGGAAGGTAGGAAGTACCACCCAGCAGGGCCTGAGTAGTGTCCCCCCACAGCCCACTGATCAGCTGAGGCTAGTATTTAAACAGGAACCCTTCACAGGGAGTTGTCTGAGTAGCAATACAGACTGTTATTTCTGATGCAGACCCTAGATGTCTTCTGACCCTGGTTTGTCCTGGACTTTGTTATCTGATTGCTGTCTATAACCTGGTGCCTGACCCTTATATCCAGACCTGGCTTGACCCTGACACTGTTATCTGCCTATCACCCAGAACTTGGTGCTTGACCCCGACTTCCTGATATCCTGACACAGCTCAACCCTGACCCTGCTATCTGTCAGTCACCTGCAACTTAGTTCCTGATCCTGACTTCCTGGCATTCTAAGCTGGCTCACTTTGGATCTGGCTACTTGTCTCCTTTAGCAGCTGACCCATGCACAGAGGTTGCCAATGGCTTGGCCCTGACATATAATCTGCATTGTCTTGCCAGGGTTAATGCCTGACATTTTGTGGGTCCCCAGCTTCCTCACTCTGTGGTTTTAAGAGACCGAAAAAAACCAGGGGCCCTCTTTCTCAGGCAATTCTGAAGCTCTGCCACCTTTCCAGCTAGAATAATTTCAGCATCTAGGACAGGGAGGCCTCATCAGAATCTTTAGGCTGGTTTTGACTGATGATGCAAACTCCTCTACTCCCATCATAGTCCTCACAGCTGAACTCCATTTACCACTGGTCAGCTGAGTAGGATCATTGCTGTCCTCTGTCCAAATAAGGTAATAGTACTCTTAGGTCAGCTTTTTACAGCATAAAGGGATTGGGAAACAGTGATCTACTAGACTCACCGGAGTCCCTACTACTCAGAGAGGCCCTCCCAGCAGGAAGCTGGGAACACCCAGTCTCTCCTAACTCTCTGGATCTGTTCAGGACTACTGAGCCAACCTCAGTGATCATCATGGTGAGGGTGACCCCAAGCCCACTCATTGCCAAAGCTGTGTTGAGCCGGTTCCCACCAGGGTAATCTCCAAAATATTGGTCCCAAGCACAAAAGTTAGCCAAATTATACATCAATTTCCCCAAACAGTTAATATGCAAATGAAATACTGCCTTGCTCAGTCCAGCAGATGCTAGCAGAGGGCTCACTCAGTCACCTCCTTTATCTCATAGGCTTCTGGCCACAGGGCTTACCCAAACTGCATATCAATGGAACCATATCAAAGTTATGCTAGATTAACTATTGACCAAAATCTGTTTTACTTTGTTTAAACACATGCAATGCTCATTGTTTTTTATTTTTAAAATTGGAAAACATATAATATTTGACTGTTCTGTCCAACTGACTGAATTTTCACTAATATTTTGCCTCTTTTTTTAAAAAGAGATATTGAAATATGTAAGAGAAAGGCTTCCATACTAATAGAGTCCTTTTTATTTTAAGGTGCAGGCATGTGTGCATAAAATTGATTTCAAATCAAATACAATGAGAGACTAGGTCTCCAGGAATATAACACGTTTTAATATTCTTCACAGGGAAGAACGTTAACATGGATAGTATAGCTATCTTGCAAATAACATATGCCTATTACTTACCAACCAAGAAGATATGCTATTATGTATGTTTTTAAAACATGAGACCAATACAATTTCCAGGAACACGGAGCTTTGATGAGGGATTGAGATTAGAATGCCCATACGTGGTCAGACCAATGGTCCATCTAGCCCAGTACCCTGTCTCTGACAGTAGCCAGTACCAGATCTTCAGAAGGAATAAACAGAATGGGGAAATTTTGAGTGATCCATCCCCTGTTGTCCACTCCCAATTGCATCCCTGATGGACCTATCCTCCATGAATTTATCTAATTCTTTTTTTTTTTATCCAATTATACTTTTGGACTTTGCAACATCCCACAATGAGTTCCACAGGTCGACTGTGAATTATGTGAAGAAGTACTTCCTTTTATTTGTTTTAAGCCTGCTGCCTATTAAATTCATCAGGTGACCCCTAATTCTTGTGTTATGTGAAAATAAATAACATTTCCCTATTCACTTTCACTATACTATTCATGACGTTATAGATCTCTATCATATTCCCCTCTCTCTCCTTACTCATCTCTTTTCTAAAATGAACAGTCCCAGTCTTTTTAATCTCTCCTTGTATAGAAGCTGTTCCACACCTCTAATCATTTTAGTTGACCTTCTCTGCGTCTTTTCCAATTCTAATGTCTTTTCTGACATGAGGTGAGGTGACCAGAACTACATGCAGTATTCAAGGTGTGGACACACCATGGATTCATTTAGTAGCATTATGATATCTTCTGTTTTATGTGTCCCTTTTCTAATGGCTTCTAACATTCTGTTAGCTTTTTAGACTGCTGCTGCACATTGAGTGGATTTTTCACAATGAGTATAAGATGTCTTTCTTGAGATGTAACATCTAATTTAGACCCCGTTATTTTGTATGTATAGCGGGATTATTTTTTTTCCCATTATTTTTTGCACTTGTCAGTATTGATTTCATCTGCCATTTTGTCACCCAGTCACCTGGCTTTGAGAGATCCCTTTGGATTTAATTATCTTGAGTAATTTTGTATTGAGTGCAATTTTTTCCACCTCTCTGGTCACCACTTTTTCCAGATCATTTATGAATATGTGGAACAGCAGTGGTCCCACTATAGATCACTGAAGGACCCTGTCAAGCTGTCCTGCAGTGATTCAAGAGCATGAGTACCTACCCAAAGGCAGACTGTTAAGAACCAGGACACAAATCCCAAATTGGGTATGAATTCTATGCTTAGATTTTACCAACCAATTATTGTGTAAACTCCTCAGGGACTAGAATAGCCTTAACATGGAGTCACAGATAGTCTTCTTGGGTATTCCTATTTTTCTTGCTATCCTGGTAGGACCTACATTTGTGATAGGGCCTTAGATCTCACACCAAAACAAAACTTGTAGCCAATCCTATAATAAACTATATAAAGATTTATTATATAGGAAAAGTAAACAAGAGAATTATTTACAAGCTTAAAGCATATACGCAAATGAGTTACAATCTTAAATTTCAAAAGAGAATAGAAGCTTCTATAATAAGCAAGTTCTATATGTCCCTTAGGGCTAACCATGGATAAGCAGCTGGGGAGTTCTTGTTTATGATTACAAAACATTCCCCCCACCCAGAATGCAAGCAGGATAAAGATAAAGTTCCTTCTTATTAGGGGGTTTTATTCCCCTCCTCCCATGTGTTTTGAGCTGTAAATTCAGTTGATGAGAATAATTCACTTGCATGATTCGTTTTCATGGGGGAGGACAGCAGAGCAAAGTCTTTTGTCCTCTTTAATCTTCCACAATAATCTATCTGGTGCTGATGGTCTTTCCCAGTTGGCCAGGATGCAACAGCTTCTGTTGCAGACCCTGCACTTTGTACTAGTTAACGTCTCTGTCCTGACTGGTGGTTTTCACAATCACAGATACAAGAAGACAAATGGTCAAATATTACTTTACAATATGGGATATAGATATTATAAATGAGATTAATGCAGCAACTCACAAGCATTCAATAATGTCTAAACACATTCTAATAATTCTAATTCTTAAAAAACAAAAAAACACAATACTCACACACACGTGAGCCAGACTGATTCAAGATATGTATTTGTCAGTATTTAATTGAGGCCTGGGAACCTTGGCATGAGCTGGCACTTGGTCTGTCAGCATCACAGACCCCACTATTTACCACTCTGCATTCTGAAAAAAGACCATTTATTCCTACCCATTGTTTCCTGTCTTTTAACCAGTTATTGAACCATGGGAAGACCTTCCCTCTTATCCCATGACTGCTTAGTTTGCTTAAGAGTCTCTGGTGTTGGACCTTGTTAAAGGCTTTCTGACAATACAAGTACACTGTATGGACTGGGTCCATAGGGTTGTTGACTCTCTTAAAGGATTATAATAGATTGGTGAGGCATGATTACAAAAGCCACTCTTCCCACAATATATCATGTTTTTCTATGTGTCTGATAATTCTATTCTTTACTGCAGTACTGTTCTGGTACTGAAGTTAGGCTTATTGGCCTGTAATTGCCAGGATTGCCTTTGGGGCCTTATTCAAAAATAGGCATTACATTAGTTATCCTTCACTGATTTAATACTGAGGCTAATTTAAGCAATAGGTTACATACCATAATTAGTAGTTCTTAGGGTGACCAGATGTCCTGATTTTATAGGGACAGTCCCAATTAATGGGTCTTTTTCTTATATAGGCTCCTATTACCCCCACACCTCCTGTGCCGATTTTTCACACTTGCTGTCTGGTCACCCTAGTAGTTCTGAACTTTCATATCTGAGTTCCTTCAGAATTCTTGGATGAATACCATCTGGTCCTGGTGACTTATTGCTGTTTAATTTATCAATTTGTTCCAAAACCTCCTCTATTGACACCTTAATCTGGGACAGTTCCTCATATTTATCCATTAAAAAGAATAGTTTGGATATGGGGACTCTCCCCCATATATTCTGCAGTGAAGACTGATGCAAAAAATCCACTGAGTTCCACAACGGTTTTGTCTTCCTTGAGTGCTCCTTTACTACCTCAGTCAAGTGGCCTCACCGACTGATTGGCAGACCTTCTGCTTCTGATGTACTTTAAAAAAAAAGTTTTTAATTTTTGTGTCCTTAACTTTGTTCAAGTATGAAATTTCTATCCATAGAGATTCTGTGGTATAATTTGATGGTAGTATGACTCTTCTACTCAAGTATCAGAGGGGTAGCCATGTTAGTCTGGTTCTGTAAAAGCAACAAAGAATCCTGTGGCACCTTATAGACTAACAGACGTTTTGCAGCATGAGCTTTCGTGGGTGAATACTGCAAGTCTTGCATCCGAAGAAGTGGGTATTCACCCATGAAAGCTCATGCTGCAAAACGTCTGTTAGTCTATAAGGTGCCACAGGATTCTTTGTTTCTTCTACTCAAGAATTCTTGGTTGGTGAGTCTTAAATAATGACTGAAGTCTCATGTTAAAGGGCTAAGTTAAAAGGCCAAACTGAACAGTGTAAACTTCAGAGGAGTACACAAAAAAGCTAGCAAAGATTATATTTTCCTTTAGCTTCCAATCTGGGACCAGAGTACTTTAAGGGGAAGAGAGGAAATTTGGGTTAAGGTTCTATATAAGATCTTCCTCACCAAACTGAATGATTTCATTTGAAAAGAAAAAAAATGGTGCTTCCATTTGCCTGGACAAGCAAGAGTATTTGGTGCATCTGCTCAAGAGTGGAAATAACACACTTTGAAACCAAGAATGAATATTTTCATCTCCAAAGATGAATGTTTTGCAAAGCTATGTCTGTTTGAAAATAAAGCTTTTCAATTATAACCTTTTGTAACTTTAATCACAAGGGTCACTACATCGATTGTTATGTTTCATTAATTTAATTAGAAAGCAGAGTGACAATTATTACAGTTAAGGCTGCTTAAGACTTTTCATTCTACAGGTCTTTTTCCAATTGCTTTTTCCAAATGCAGTCTCACTGCCTCTTTTGATACAGACCTCTGGTCCAGCTAGCATAAGGAGCTTGAAATTTCTCTCTGTACAGACAGCCAGCAAATGCTGTATGCACCAGTTAAGTTTCACTTGAGCCAGTCCTCCACACAGGGATGAATTCCACCCAAAATAAGGCAGTGATTCTGCACAACCCTCCCCAAAAACACAACAAAAACAATCAACAACTTGTAGTGATCATCTAATTAAAACTGTCATAAGTCTAGCTTTGTCAGTCCCAGGACAAGGGATAGAGAGACAAGATGGATGAGTAAATATCTTTTATTGGACCAACTTCTATTGATGAGAGAGATGCACTTTCAAGCTACCCAGAGCTCTTCCTCAGGTCTGGGAAAGCTATTCAGAGTGTTACAACTAAATACATGATCAAACAAAGTTTAGCATAAGAAGTTAACACACAATGTAAGGGACCATCCAAGGTGAAGTGGCCATAGGACAAAAGGAAGAGAGGGAGGATTAGTGAGGATTATGACATTTATATCACAGAAGAGTTATTTTTCCCATGGGAGAAAGGGGTTCTACTGAGATATATTATGGAGTATTCTACATCCTACGTCACCTGCAATAGAAATGCTCTAAGGCCCACTCAGAGTCATCAGTTTGTAATATGAATTCTTTTGTGAAATTTGGGCTCAGCAGCACTCGTTTACTGCACAAGCTATTGTTGACTGGTCAAATGTACAAGGGGAGCCTTGTTCTTCAGGAAGCCCATTAGAGGGGTGAGGGGGACTATTACAGTGGAAGACACTGTGACTAAGCACCTATACACTGGAAACCCCAGGAACTATTTCACCTACCTTTTGATGGTAGGGATGAAACTCTAGTTGGGCTAAGAGTTGTATTTGCCCATTGACCAGGGTATATCCTAAGTATTTCTTTTCGGTGCTATTCATTGAAATGATACCAAGGGGGTTTCTTAGGAAATGAATTGAATGATCTATGAATATTTAATTTACTTCATTGCCCATTGATAAGAAAAAAATGGTGTGCTAGTACAATTTTATTCAAGAGTACTAATTTTAAAGTTATATAGTTTCTTATTCTTTCCTAGTGTATTAAACCATGATTATTTACATTGATATTACAGTATAAAGTGAATTAGTCAAATCAAGGAGTAAACAATACAATGTAAAATAGGATGACTGCAAAGAGAACAATGTAAGACTAACAATGGGTCAAGTTAGTGCATAAGCACAATCAGTTATCAAATCACAAAATTAACATACCATCAATGATCAAATGACTTCATATCAGATTGTAGTTAATACTCAAAGGTAATTTACACTATGGGTTTATATACACGTGCTATTACTACTAACAGATACTCTCTCTCTCTCTCTCTCTCTCTCTCTCTCTCTCACACACACACACACATTGCCCATTAACCATTAGAAGGTGGAGGGCACCCTATGGAGTCCAGATGGGAGGGTTCAAATGTTGATATAGGCCAAAAAAAGGACAGCAAAACAGTCTATTCTTTGGACTCTGGTCCCAAAGGACTTTGCCAGTAGCTTCTGTTTTATGAAAGCCTATGACACACTGGTGATTAATGTCATTGTAAAATGTACGTATTAACACTACAAAAGGAATTATTGAGTCTTATTAATATTATGCTTTACCATCTGTGACCAAACAAAGGGAGAAATAGTATCTCCCAGATAGGAAGGAATATCACAACTGTCTACCTGTCTCCAATAAAATTAACCAACATGTGACCCCCAAAATGGAAGCCTCATTTACATTCACATCAGCAGGAGGTGGAAAGACCACAGGAAGGAAAGAACAGCATTCTTCCTCTTGAAACAAGTTTGTGATGCTGTATGGAGTATGCTGAACACTTTGTGATGTTATTGATACCAATATTATAAAATTGCAGTGAATTGGACCAGATGTGTCATGTAAGGTATCTGCAAAAATGTTATAATTTACCAAGTATGATAATCTTGTTTATATGTCTGCATCACCTTTGTATTGTATTATGAGTTATAGATATGTAGGGTATGCCATATTTCAAAACGTGTGATGTGTTTCTGGGTGACATCCCTAGACAGATTGGCATCAGCACTGCCTAGCCTGTTCAATGGTTCATCAAGGGTCATCAGCTGTACAATGAACCCATTGAAAAGAGCTAGGAGATACACCTTATGAGTTAGCAAGGCATGTAGGGGCATGCCTTTGGACAGAACTCTAAGGCTTTTCCATGCCATGTGCAGTGAAGCATGTGTTTGGGACACAGGAAATGCAAGCCACGTGGCAAAGGAATATAAAGGGCAGCTATATCATCTCCATGTTGTCTTTTTTACTGCTTCTTACCTCTGTAGTAACTTTTCTACAAAGCTCTGAACAAAGGACTGAATGACCTATCCAAGCTGTGGATGTGTTCCAGATGCATTTTCAAGCCAGCAAACTCAACAATACTGCTAAAAACCTGATATATAGACTTTTAAGTCTCTGTATGTATCTGATTGCTTTACCATTTAACAACTCTCTTCTTGTTCTTTTTTTTTTTTAATAATAAACCTTTAGTATTAGACACTAAAGATTTGGCTGGCAGCATGGCATTTTGGGTAAGATCCAAACTAATATTGACTTGGTAATGTGGATGACCATTTGGGATCAGAATAACATTTTGTATATGTTAGCAGAGTTTTTAAATAACTTCTCACAGTACTGGACTTAGGTGCTGATAGCCGTAGAACTGGAATGCAATAAAGGGGCTGTGTGATAACCAGTGTGGGGGATCAGAACCACAGTTTGTGACTGGTTGGTGAGCTTAACTTAAGTGTTAACCACCAGTTCTGGGAGTTTGGGGAGTATCTGCTCTTCCTTTTGCAGCCTGCTCAGACTTTGGCATTATCCGTGAGGGCTGCCCCACGTCCACTGGGTCACAAAGGTCATATAACTTTGAGACATACAAGTAGAAACAGAATGCTATTTTGGCATCCATTGCTAAACAGGCACAAGGTCCAGAGCTCTTGCAAGATGAGAAAGATGGATTTTTCAACCAAGGGTGAGGGAAGTCTCTGAGAACTGAATATAGGTGAGAAACCTGATTAGGCAAAGATCTTTTACCAAGGAAGATAAGGGAAACCTGCACCTTGTACTTCTGTGGAAGGTCCTAATTGAGGGAAAGTCAGCCATGGCTGAAAATATAGGTGTCAGTATAAGAGGTCAGGGGATGCTAAGCTTCCCTAAGCTGCTAGACTGCCTCCTTTGGAGCATACTGCCATTGAAAGGGTGGGTGCTTTGGCTATGGCCCCCCACACTCTGCCCCAAGGCCATGCTCCCACTCGTCCTCTTGCCCCAAGGCTCCGCCTCTTCCCATCCCCACTCCGCCTGCATGGCAGCCTTATGGGAAGGTGTGAAGAGGCTTGCACAAGCAGTGAGCAGGTGGCTGGCTGACGGGCGGCTGCAGTTTTGGGGAGGGGGCAAGGAGGCATGAGTAGGGGTACAGGGCACAGAGGAGGGGGCCAGTTGGGGCTGGGAGTGGAGGATGGGCAGAACTTCAGGAGTAGGAGGCTGAGTCTCAGGATGGGGCCATGGTCTGGGCGTATGCAGCCTCCTCAAAAGGAGGAGTCATGCTATTCATGGCTGAGAAGAAGAATGATTGGTGAGTAACACCATCTTGAACAAAATCTGTAATTTGTTAGATTAAATCAGGGATGGACAACCTTTGGCACGCGGCTCGCCAGGGTAAGCACCCTGGTAGGCCGGGCCAGTTTGTTTACCTGCCACGTTCGCAGGTTCAGACGATCAGGGCTCCCACTGTCTGCAGTTTGCTGCTCCAGGCCAATGGGGGCTGCGGGAAGCGGCAGCCAGCACATCCCTCAGCCCACGTCACCTCCTGCAGCCCCCATTGGCCTGGGACAGTGAACCGCAGCCAATAGGAGCCGTGAATCTGTGGATGCGGCAGGTAAACAAACCAGCCCAGCCCGGCAGGGTCCTTACCCTGGCGAGCAACGTGCCAAAGGTTGTCAATCCCTAGATTAAGTTTTAGACTTTTAGATGCATGTTTTCACTTCTACTTGCTTGTAACCCTTTCTGAGTGTATTCCTTTTACTTGGCATCACTTAACCTATGTCCTAGTGTTAATACATTTGTTTTATTTTTACTGCAAACTAATGGAGTGCTTTGTTTGATTGGAAGGGTGTATTTACATCAGTTCAGTTAATAAGGTGCAATGTGTTTTTGCCTCTTTAAAGGAGCACACAAACCTAATTATTTCTCTGAGTGGTCAAGGAGAGGGTTTGACACTTCAGGGCCCATGGTTCTGGGAATAATTAGGACTGGGGGTGTGTTGGAGTCAACCTGCAAGTAGTAACTAAGGCTGGTGGATCTCTGGTGGTGTTGTGCTGTAGGCAGGCTTCTGGAGTCAGAATTGCTGATCCAGGAATGTACAGCACACAGACACTCAGGGCGTGACCTGCTTTGCTTTTGGCAGCTGGTGTCCAGGCTGTGAGATAGAGCACCCAGGATTACAGAGTAGGCAGTGACACTTGCTGGTCTGGATTGCACCCCAGATTGATGACAGGAAGTAAGCATCTCTCTCTAGTAGAATACTGCTCTCATCTCTCACGTACTCACATGAGAATCTGGGGGCCTGGTTCAATGCTGCCTTGCCCTTGAGTAGTCTTTCATACTTGAGCAAAGTGACATGATACGCTAGCATTCTGATTCAGTTGCACTAGTGTAAATTCATATAAAGCTGGAGGACAGCAGACAATCAGGCCCTTGATGTTTATGATATTCAGATTGTGGAGCAAGAATGCGATTCACATTACAGACCGGGTGTTCATTTGTTCTCTTTTGCAAATCTGATCATTCTTCTAAGCCCAGGATCAGGATCCTACTTCTGTCCGTAGTGTGTTGGAAAAAATATTATTTCTGACATTTTTGCTTTTATTGAAATATTTCCGATCTATGTCTCTCCTAGCCCGCATAATGTTATCCACATATCAATAGCAAGAGCATTTTATTCTTTCCCTTGCTTTTTTCTGGGAAGCGTACATTTCAGATGCAGCTTTTTTTATTACAGTTTATACAGCATTGTAATGGATGTCTGACCCGCTTCCACAGCAGTAGCAAATGTCAGGGTCCTTAGCTGTTTGCTGTTTCCAATTTGCTGTTCGGCTTTTGATATGGTACATATTTTATGGACATTGCCCTCTGTCTTGGCCTTGAATATAATTCTACTGCATCTTAAGTCTCAGTTTCCATAGCCACTGTAATTTCAACACCATCTTTAGATGGGAAGTCTGCTCCTGTCAGAAGCCTCTTTTGTACACTTTTGTTATGGATTCTGCATAATAATCTATCCTTCAGGCATCATTCAATCCATCTCCAAACTGACAATATCCTTGAATTTATTTATTTATTTATTAAATGTTGCTATATGGGAAGAAATAGATTTTTGTTCATGTTGATTCTCCTATGAGATCAGAACCTTTTTGCTATAACAAGTTGCTCTGATGATAAGCAGTCCTACAAAACCTTCCCTAGGTGCTAATGTTGAAACTATTGGCTTCTGAGAAATCATTGATATGCATAGTAAACTATGAATGTTTCTTCCATTGCATTCAGTAGACTGGGAATTTATATATTCGTTGATGTATCATTAACCTAGAAATATTGCTCCAGCTCCTTCCATGTAAAGCATTATTGGCTAATCCCCAGCTGGATTGTCAAAAAAAATCAATATTTCCAGTGTTCCTGAACATAATATACTGCAAGCTATTTGATAGTAGAACAAGCTGACAGCAAGAGGAAGGAGGACTGACAGCACCCTGGACAAAGTGATGCTGCCAGCAGGGACCAGGGAAGTTATAGAGAGCTCTTGGCTAGCTGCTAAGACTGGTGGGCTGAACCCCTGACGTAAGGGAAAAGAAGGTACTGAGGGAACCAGGGAAGTGGCCCAGGGAAATAAACTGAGGAGTCAGAGGGGACGCAGCAAACAATTACCATTTACAGGGTCCTGGGCGAGAGTAGTGGCCAGACAATGGGTTGTAGTCACCACTGAGGGAAGTGTCTGGTCAGCCAACTTTCAGGTCCCATGGATGGAGGGAGCACAGAGTGAGGCACAGCTGGAGGGCAATGTCCTGAGGAGGATGCCATGGTCCTTGGAGTGACATGGGTCCAGGAACAGAGGTGATGGTGGACAAGAAACCACCAGAAGGGGGTGCAGAGCTAATTCCCAAGACGGCCAATAGGAAGTGCCACAGTGGTGACTGAACCTCATTACAGCTGCCAGATTCAGACTTCCCACAAAGCAAGGTCAGCTCCACTGAAAGTCCATAAAGTTCCATTCATCTGCCCCAGGTCTAACATTGACCCCATTCTTTATAATTAAGGGTGATAGGTCTTTCTAGTGATATAGGTCATCTCCAGTTATGCGGGATTGTGTATGTTTGTTTCACAGCCTGTAGACTCCCTTTCATCCATTTACCTCCTATATTTAAAGTGTCTTCATTATGTGGTATCTCCCAGCACACAGTGGAATTGTGACAAAGTCCTTTTTAGTATTATTATTCAACTGAATACAGCTAATTTTCCAGCCCATTAACTCCAAATGTTTGTCATCCTTACAGGTACAAAATATACATACATAACATTTGTGGTATGTAGAACAATGCCAACAAGTGTAAGTGATGTGGGTGTTCTTAATAAATTAATGTTTTCAGCTCCTTGATAGATCACTGGGTATTACAGAGTGTAGGAAAATTAAAGTGGATAAATGCTGGACAGAGTGAATGCAGTCCTAGATGAGGCCTGTACAAGCAAACATCTGATTAAAGGTTAGATCCCATTTAGGGTATGAGTTAGGGTATGTTTACACTTGAAGCTGGAGGTGTAATTTACAGCACAAGGAGACATACACACACAATTTCTGATCAAGTTAGCTACCTAAAATAGAAATATAGCTGCACCAGTGGGGCTAGCTGCCTGAGTACATAACTAACTGCCATAGTTGGGTGATTCGCCCATCCAACCACTTGCAACACCACAGTTCACTAGTTCACTCAAAACTAGTGTAGGTATGGTTCCTTGATCACTGGCCCTAATGTAAAGTACTCCTCTGCCAGGGAATTTCTCAAGTGTCCAGCTGTGCTCAGATTAGAAGGGCACTGGACCCTGGGTCTCCTATCTCCCAGTTTTGGGCCCTAGCCACTAGGCTCAGTGACTATTAAATTATTCATCCACACTGCAACAACTTCAATAGGAGAGATTAAGAGAGGCCCACATCAGAATTGTAGCCCATTGGACTAACTTACCTTTATTATATTCACTGCTTTGCATTATATTCTGCTTTTATTATATTCAGCGGTAATGCAAGGAACCTACAGGCCTGTATCCTATAAGACATTAGCTTCAGCAAGGTAGCATAAGGCTTGGGGCCTATGAACTTTGAACAGATAAACTTTGAGCACATATAAGGCCAAACGGAAAGTCTGAAGTGTTGGGGATCTGAAAATAGAGCGTTTAAGGGGAATTTCTGACCAGGACCAGGACCCAACCACAAGCAATAGCAATGAATTGATGTACATAAAAGGTACATGAGCTACATGTGCAGATATCTAACCCAAGAGGATCATGGTAACAAATCGCCATATATGACAATAAGTTGAGATCATTCATATACTACCCTAGAGGAGGATTCTAACATTGGTAAGGTGATGATATACAAATGAAGAAAAGGGAGAAAATCCCTACTTAATATGCATCAGACATAGTAGTATCTGTGTAGCATATTATAAAATTTGCATCCAGCCTATGGGCAGTAGGAGAAAGAGATGTAGTCCTTGAGAGGTGCCAGAATGATGGTCATTAGTGATGATAAGGAAGGTGATGGTGATGAGGAAGATAATGGCCAACATTTCAGGTTATTCTGCAAGGGATAGAATGAATATATGGATGTGCAGATCCACATTTTGTAGTATCTTTACCTACCTTCCTGAGCTGGGGTGTTTATGACTCTGCTAAATGTATTAATAATCTATTTGTAAATATAGATGAGATCTTGTAGTATGAGTGTTGCAGCTGTG
Organism: Mauremys reevesii; assembly: GCF_016161935.1. Lineage (NCBI taxonomy): Eukaryota > Metazoa > Chordata > Testudines > Geoemydidae > Mauremys > Mauremys reevesii. Next base: position 157,580,618 of record NC_052625.1, read on the forward strand.
CATGCCAGGGTTTCCAACTATATAATAATTTGAATAATACTGGGCCTGATCTTGGGACAAGAGCCTATCAGCCCTCAAAGGAATAATTGGGAATTCTTAAGTAGTCAATATAATTAATACATAACTTATAGACTGAGCAACAGAATATCCCAGTGAATTCCTGAGAGATGAGAGCCTCTGTTCAACTTGGTCAGAGGGGGAAATATGGTTAGCAATGTTGTAATTATTGCAGAAATACAGGAAAGCAGGACCAGGGCTGGCCTTACCATGAGGCGAACTAAGGTGGCCACCTCAGGTGCCAGACTGTGTGGGGGGGCACCACTAGGACTCAGAGTGTAGAAAATTGTGTCTGCTGCTGGTGCATATGTATGCTTTCTGCTCTAGATGCACAGAGATGGTGGAGTGCTGTGCTGGAGGAAGGATGGCATGAGAGACATAACAGGCAGGCAGGAGAAAAGGTGAGGGAGAATAACAGAAAGGAGCAGGAGCTGCAGGGAGAGAGAGGAGGAGAAGCCTCTTATGTACCTCTCTTGCACCCCCAGGAGCCTGGACTGATTAACACCAGCTTCTCAGGGAGCTTCCTGTTTCCTGCTGCTTCCCTGAACCCACTTGAGGAGAACAGGCAGTCAACTGAAGTAGTAGGAGCCAGTTAGACCCTTAAGACTGATATCTTCCCTCACTCAGGCCCTGCTACCAGCCTGCTTATTTGTCTCCTTCAATTGAGTGTTGAGAGCCACTATAGTTAGCACAGAACAGCAGTCATGAGTGAAAGAAGAAAACACCCCTGTGGGGCAGCATTCAGAAAAAAAAGGAAAGCAAAGGAAGCTTTTCTGTCTAAGCAGGAAGGAGCTCTCCTGAGATACAGAGACACAAATGTTCACAGTGAGCCTTTGGGCCCCAGTGAGGGTGTGAGTGATGAGGAGATGCCTGATATTCCAGTTAGTCAGAGTGCAGGTGACCTGGCAGCTATTGAAGCATCCATATTTTCATCTCAAATGGATGTAACCAGGCACATTCCTGAAGAAAAGTGTAGATCAGAGAAGAGTGTGGTGGAGGCACAAGAAACAACTGCTCCTGAGTTTAGTTCCTTAAGTCTAGATGATCCAGAACAGTGGACCCACTTGAGAAGTAGCCTGAGAGACTTCCTTGTACTGCATGGGCTACAGGAAATGAAAAACTTCATGTTCCCCAAAGACAATGAAAATAGAAGTTTCAATCCAACAAGTTACTGGCATGAAATCCCCAATGGTGACAAAGAGGAGAGGCCATGGCCTATGTACTCAAAAACCCAGAATGCTGCATACTGTTTTTGTTGCAAACTCTTCCAGTATAATGTTCCAGCCACATTGGGTTCTACAGGAACAAAAAAATGGAAAAAATCTGGCTAGAAATCTCCACAAGAAAGCAGCAAATCACCAGAGAGCATTCATAGAATCATAGAATCATAGAATTCAAGATCAGAAGGGACCATTATGATCATCTAGTCTGACCTCCTGCAAGATGCAGACCACATAAGCCGATCCACCCACTCCTTAAGCAAGCGACCCCTGCCCCATGCTTCGGACGAAGGCGAAAAACCTCCAGGGCCACTGCCAATCTACCCTGGAGGAAAATTCCTTCCCGACCCCAAATATGGCGGTCAGCTGAACCCCGAGCATGCGGGCAAGACTCTCCAGCCAGACCCTCTGGAAAAAGGCTAACAATATCCTATCATTGACCCATTGTACTAATTACCAGTGTGGCACTTTATTGACCTATTGACTAAGCCAGTTATCCTATCATACCATCCCCTCCATAAACTTATCTAGCTTAATCTTAAAGTCATGGAGGTCCTTCGCCCCCACTGTTTCCTTTGGTAGGCTGTTCCAGAATTGCACTCCTCTGATGGTTAGAAACCTTCGTCTAATTTCAAGCCTAAATTTCCTGACTGACAATTTATATCCGTTTGTCCTCGTGTCCACATTAGCACTGAGCTGAAATAATTCCTCTCCTTCCCTGGTATTTATCCCTCTGATATATTTCAAGAGTGCAATCATATCTCCTCTTATCCTTCTTTTGGTTAAGGAAAACAAACCGAGCTCCTCAAGTCTCCTTTCATACGACAGGCTTTCCATTCCTCGGATCATTCTAGTGGCCCTTCTTTGTACCCGTTCCAGTTTGAATTCATCCTTCTTAAACATGGGAGACCAAAACTGCACACAATACTCCAAATGAGGTCTCACCAACGCCTTATATAACGGGACTAGCACCTCCTTATCCCTACTAGAAATACCTCGCCTAATGCATCCCAAGACCACATTAGCTTTTTTAACGGCCACATCACATTGCCTACTCATAGTCATCCTACGATCAACCAGGACTCCTAGGTCCTCCTCCTCCTCCGTTACTTCCAACTGGTGTGTCCCCAGCTTATAACTAAAGTTCTTGTTAGTCATCCCTAAATGCATAACCTTACACTTCTCACTATTGAATTTCATCCTGTTACTAATACTCCAGTTTACAAGGTCATTCAAATCTCCCTGGAGGATATCCCAATCCTTTTCCGAATTTGCAATACCTCCCAACTTGGTGTCATCCGCAAACTTTATCAGCCCACTCCTACTCTTGGTTCCCAGGTCAGCGATAAATAGATTGAATAAAATCGGACCCAAAACCGAACCTTGAGGAACTCCACTGGTAACCCCCCTCCAACCCGACAGTTCCCCCTTCAATACGACCCTCTGCAGTCTCCCCTTTAACCAGCTCCTTATCCACCTCTGGATTTTCATTTTGATCCCCATCTTTTCCAATTTAACCAGTAATTCCTCATGCGGTACCGTATCAAACGCCTTACTGAAATCAAGATATATTAGATCCACCGCATTTCCCTTGTCTAAAAAATCTGTTACTTTCTCAAAGAAGGAGATCAGGTTGGTTTGGCACGATCTACCCTTCGTAAATCCATGCTGTAATTTGTCCCAGTTGCCATCGGCCTCATGCTCCGTAACCACTCTCTCCTTTAAAATTTTTTCCATGACTTTGCATACTACAGATGTTAAACTAACAGGCCTGTAGTTACCCAGGTCACTTTTTTTTCCCCTTCTTGAATATAGGAACTATATTAGCTAATCTCCAGTCAAACGGTACAACCCCTGAGTTTAGAGATTTATTAAAAATCATCGCTAACGGGCTTGCAATTTCACTCGCCAATTCCCTTAATATTCTAGGATGAAGATTGTCCGGGCCCCCCGATTTATTTCCGTTTAGCTGTTCAAGTTTGACTTCTACCTCAGATACCGTAATGTCTACCCCCATATTTTCATTCCCATCAGTCCCTCTATCACTATTCCTTAGCCCTTCATTAGCCTCATTAAAGACCGAGGCAAAATATTCGTTCAGATATTGTGCCATTCCAAGATTATCCCTAATCTCCACTCCATTTAAAGTTTTAAGTGGTCCCACTTCTTCCTTCTTGGTTTTCTTCCTATTTATATGGCTAAAAAAACTTTTGCTATTGGTTTTAATCCCCTTCGCTAGGTCCATCTCCACCGTCTCTTTGCCTTTCTCACTGCTTCCCTACACCCTCTGACCTCAATAAGGTAGGTTTCTTTGCTGATCCCTCCCATTTTCCACTCCTTCTACGCTTTCTGTTTTTTCTTAATCACTCCTCTAAGACGCTTGCTCATCCAGCTCGGTCTAAAACTGCTACCTACGAGCCGTTTTCCCTTTCTCGGGATACATGCCTCTGACAACTCCTGCAACTTCAACCTGAAGTAACCCCAGGCATCATCTGCCTTTAGATCCCTAAATATGTTAGTCCAATCCACTTCCCTAACTAGTCGCCTTAATTTAGTAAAGTTAGCCCTTTTGAAATTGTATACCTTAGTCTCAGATGCAATTTTGATTATCCTCCCATTTATTTTGAAACGAATTAGCTCATGATCACTCGAGCCAAGGTTGTCCCCTACAACTATTTCCTCAACAAGGTCCTCGTTACTCACCAAAATCAGATCTAAAATGGCATCCCCCCTCGTCGGTTCAGCAACTACTTCATGAAGGAATTCATCAGCTATCACGTCTAGGAAAAGCTGAGCCCTATTATTATTACTTGCATTTGTTTCCCAATCTATATCCGGGAAGTTAAAATCCCCCATGATCAAACAGTTCCTATTAGTATTTACCTCCTTAAAAACATTAAAGAGCTCTCTTTCCATATCCAGGCTAGATCCCGGCGGTCTATAGCACACCCCAATCACTATCCCAGGGGACGCTCTAGTAGTTTTCTTCCCCAATGTGACCATTGCCCAAACAGACTCCGTATTATCCATTGCATTGCTAGTTATTTCGTTACATTTCACCTCATTATTGACATACAATGCTACTCCCCCACCTTTACCTTTGCATCGGTCTTTCCTAAACAGCACATACCCTTCCATACCTGTACTCCAGTCATGGCTACCATTCCACCATGTTTCAGTTATTCCTACGATATCCGGTTTCAATTCCCGGACCAGGAGCTCCAGTTCCTCCATTTTGTTACCTAAGTTTCTCGCATTGGTGAACAAACATCCTAATTTTTGCTGTTTGGCTCCTCTCACCCTTTTCACCCAACTTGGTAGGGACACAGTACTACCAGTATGACCTGTTGATCTAGTATCCGTCCCCCCCCTCTTCCTTACACCTAACCGTCCCCCTCTGGCTATATCTGTTGTTATCCCGTTGTTCTCACTCCCAATGTATAAATTTGGCATGGAGAGCACCTGAACCTCTCCCAACCGTCTCCCCACAGTGTCTAGTTTGAAGCTCTTTTAATCAGATGAGCCAGCCTCCCTCCTAGAAGTCTACTTCCTTCCCTACTTAGGTGGAGCCCATCCCGTGAGAACAGTTGTCTGCCCCCAAAAGCCTCCCAGTGCCCATACATCCCAAAGCCCTCCTTGTAACACCACTCCCTCAGCCAACTATTAATTGTCACGATCCTGTCACCCCTTTGGCGCCCTTCCCTAGGGACAGGTAGGATCCCACTGAAGATCACCTGAGCCTCAATTTCCTTGAGCGTCTTGCCCAACCTGGCATAGTCTCCCTTGATCCTCTCTAGTGAGAATCTAGCCGTGTCCTTCGTTCCTACATGAAGGATGATCAAAGGGTTCTTACCTGCTCCTCTTAGGATCCTTTTCAACCTCAGGTCCACGTCCCGTATTTTAGCGCCCGGTAGACAGCACTCCCTTCTGTTCTCCGGATCGGCCATGGTCACAGGCCTGTCCAACCTTCTCAGTATGGAATCCCCAATCACGTAGACCTGTCTTTGCCTGGGGACAGTGTGGTCCTCTAACCTTTCCTCCGTCCCCCCTGGTTGCAAGCTCCTTTCATTCCTGTCATTCCTTGTGGTTCCCGTTAAGCCATCCTGTATCCTCCCTTGGCCCACACTTGGTGCTGCCTCCATGGACTCCTCCCGTCTTTCTATCGGACTAGCCGCTCTTCTCTTTTTCCTTGGCCTCCCACTGTCAGCTACCACCTGCTTTACCCCTTCCTCATTCTCCAGACCTTCGAACCTGTTCCTTAGCTCTATTTCTCCCTCACTGGCTCTTCTTTTTCTCGGCCTGCTTCTCACGGTCACATGCTTCCACCGCCCTTCTTCCTCATCCGGGGGTCCCCCCTCACTGGCCTTAGCCCCTGCTTTCCCCTGTAACCCTGGGCAGTCCCCTTCGGTCACTGCTTGCCATTGCTCCATCAGCTGCTCGAACCCCCTTCTATGCTCTACCAGGGTTTCTACCTGCAGCTTTAAGCCCTGGATCTTTTTCTCCAGCAGCTCTATTAGGCGGCACTTCATGCATACATAGTACTGCTCTGGGTCCCCCGCTAGAACCATGTACATACCGCAGCTGCTGCATGCTCTCATCCTCGGTGTATCCTCCACAGCTTGGCTCATGGCTGCTGCTGTCTCAGCCTTGCTCGGCGTTCTTACCTGGGGAACACGGGGGACACGGCGCCGCCCCCTTCCACCTCCCCCTGTAAACTCCCACTCAAACTCCCCTGTTAGCCGCCCTGTTGGCCGGCTCCTGGGCCGCTGCGATCAGCTGTGCCGCTGCCTGGCTGGGCGGCCGCTTTTATAGGCCCCCTCCTCCGCCTAGCTCCGCCCCCTAATCAGGGCTCAGCAGTCTGCCCCGACAGAGAGAGACACAAGCACCCCAAAGACAGACGCAAAACTCAAAATACCTGGCTCCTCCATAGGTGGAAAGAGCTTGAGATGAGACTAAGGGTTAAAGGCCACCATAGATCAGCAGCAGCAGGAGAAGATTGCATCAGAGTATCTTTACTGGCAAAATGTTCTGAAAAGAACAAAGAATGCTTGCTACCCAAAACCTTGCACTTCAGATCAGCTGTATGTGCCAAACAATGGAAACTTTCTTAAAATTGTGGAGCTGATGGCTGAGTTTGATGCTGTACTCCAGGCAGGGCCGGCTTTAGGAAGTGTGCGGCCCAATTCGAACAGTTTCGATGGGGCCCCAGCAGGGATGACTAAAACAAAAAAACACTTAAAAAAAACCTTTCATTTCTTCCATGTATTATTTACTTTCCATGATTATATACATAATAACAAAATTATATATTACATACATTGCATCATATATTAATTAGCTGATTTGCACTTTCATATTAGGAAAATAATTTGTTTTGATAGTTGTACAACTGATTTTCTTCACTAATGTTTATTTTATTAAAATTTATAAAATATTTCCTTATTAATATAAAATTGCCCCCTCCTTCCCCACCCCAGCGCCGCCCGGCCCCGTGGAAACAAACCCTCTTTCCCCAGCTCCACCCCGTCGAAACAAGGTTGGAGGGGGGTTGGGGAGGCAGGAAGAAACAGCACACATGGGGTGACCAGATCACAGCAGTAAAATAGACCTGTCCCCTCCCTGCTCAGCCCCACCATCACACCCCTCCTTACCCCCTAGCATCCCGCTGGCTTGCTGCGTCCCTCCTAGTCAGTCCCCCACCCACCACTCGCCTCCTTTCACCTTCTCCCTCCCCATGTCAGCCCCTAGAACTCCTGCTGGCTCACTGCTTGCCTCTTTGCCCATCCACCACTTGCCCCCTCCCCCTCCCCCGCAAGTATAAAGCCTCATTCAAAGACCCAGGGGTCACTATATTACTGCACACAGCAGTCAATCAATGCAGTTGTAGATAAATCTCTGCATTATGCATTTTTGTATAACTTTTATATGACTTTGTATTGAACCTTGGTAATATGTTATAGCAGGCCCCAAAGGTAGTGTAATTAAGGTAAAAGAAAAATGTCTTTTTGCTAGGAGTAGAATAAGATCTTCCCCCCACTTTGTAATCAATTGCCCTGTTGAATGAATGAGGTGTGAATTAGGAAGGTGTGGAAGGCAGCACCTCCAGACACCTGCAACCCTTGGAGAGGGGCTTGGACCCAGACCGAAGAGAGCTTTGCCCAGGCTGAGTGGGACGGAGTTTGGGTGCTGGGTGCAGGCTCCGGGCTGGGGCACGGGTGGGGTGCAGGAAGGGTGGAGGGGTGCAGGCTCTGGGAGGGAGTGCAGAGGGGTGGGTGCAGACTCTGGGACAGAGTTTGGGGGCTGGAGGGGGGGTGGGGAGGGGACTGCCATCACATGTGGCTTCCTTCCTTCCCTGCTGCCCCTCACCATAGCCTTGGTGGGGAATGGGGCTGCCCCTTGCCCAGTGTTTGCAGGAGTGGTGGCTAGGGGGAAACCCAGTCAAACTCTGGTTTTACTCTTTCGTTGATGGGTCACTTTAACCCCTTACACACCCTTTCCCGCCTCTCTCACCCCCCTTTTCTACTGGGCTTGTTTGATCTTTTCGGTGGAGCCAGATGAAAACCACAAACCCCAGTGAGAGCAACAGGCTGACTAGACTGAACCCACCACCCAGCCTAGTCCATCCCAGAGCCCAGGACTGAGGCCAAATGTCCCCCCACCCCCAGGGCACCTGTTTCCACTCCTGGCCTCTCCCAGAGCTGCCAGTGATTCTGTATGGCTGCATCAGGCGGGATTTCAACCGCCCCCCCACTAAATTCACCCCTGTTTTGCAGCCACTCTGCACCAAGAGCACCTTCCTTCCCTGCCCTAGAGCTGCTGGATGGCTAGAAAGCTGAGCTGGGCATTTGATTGATCTGGAATATTATTATGCCCCCCCTCAAAAAAACCTTAATATCCAAACAGCTTGGGGGGGGAATAGCCCCCCCCCAAGCCGGTCTAATTTATTGTTGTAGGGCAAACGAAGGAGCCATAGTTTAATGGAAATATTCAGCCCCTACAGCGGTCTTGCAGCAGGGAGAGCAGAGTTGATGGGAAGGGAACTGGTTTGGATAGGAGCCCCAGTCCCCTTCCTTTGCAAAATAATTTAGAGAGGGGAATCAGATCACTCCGTGCCTCAGTTTCCCCTCTTTGGGGGGGGAGGGGGAGATAAGTCTCAGCCTGCCATGTTGCACACCTTTCACATTCTCCCCTCTTGATGTATTTGATTTCCTCCTCCAAACCTCCCTCTCTCTCACCTGGAATTCACAGCACTAAGTACCGGCTCGGGGCTTTTTTCCTGGGTTACATTACATGATCCCGACTTTAGTTTTGAAACAGACACAGGCAGGCACAAACTCACCCTCAAACAGCAACACCACCGAAAACCACAAAACCAACCCAATATTACAAACCTACAGGGAATCACAGGGTCAAACACTCACCATTGGAAGCCCCAGCAGCTGCTTGCAAGTGGGGAAGTATTGCCTCTCAGAGGTGCCCAGGAATGGTGTGTAAATTTCCCAGGTTACTGGGTGGAGGCTTGAGCTGGTTCTGTGTTGTATCGATGGAAAGGAACCCTTAGTTATTGAACCCGGCCCTTGTTGCTGCTGGCTCCACCTGGCAGAAGGGTTACACTTGCAAGAAAGCCTAAACTGCCTTACTCCAGAAGAGAAGTTCCTGGATGTGGATGAGTAGAGGTAGGGGCCACTCTGTGCAGCCAGCACCTAGGCACCTAATTCTGAGTGGGGCAGGGTTTAGGACATATCCTTTTTGTCAGCATCTCCCTTTCGCTAGCATAGGAAGCTCCTCAGGTAGCATGCTGGCTTTTATGGATCCCACTCTTTGCCACCTATGTCTCTCCATTCACTGTAAGCATCTAACTCAGTCAACCCATAGTTGTTCTAGTGATTTTCCAGGCATCACAAGGTACGGACTGCAGTGCTCAGTGTCACAATCCTTATATCCCTTTGTGGATCTGGGCCAGAATTAGTTGTCTGGGAACCTAACTTGGGATGGGTGGAAGCAGCCAAGCTAATTGTTGGAACTTTCTTGAGGCAGGTATTTAGACCAGGTACTCATTCCATAGGGCATTTGCTTCCTTGATTGACTGGATTTGGAAGTCTGTGGAAGGTGAGGAGTTAGAGCACCTAATGTCTCATACAACGAGGGTCCAGTCTCTTAACTCTCTTACTAGGGGAGTGCAGTGGGGTTCTAGCTATGCAGGGGCTGAGAGCAGATCTCTGCTGGATGGAAATGGTTAAGGAAGAAATACTGACCTGCACTTGTAGGAATTATTGCCAGTTAGTTCCCACATGAGTTTAATTTATAGAGATGAGGACTAATTAAACCACTGACCTTGCATCTTGTCTTTCCTCCCATATTGTCTGGGACAACAAAGACAAGAAAAACATAATATTCCATAAATGCAAAAAAAGTACATTTATCCTGTTTATGTTTTGGGAATCTTCCTTTAAAAAAAATCATGACCTTTGAAAGTGTTTGCCAGTTGAGGGGAAATGAAAAACACTACAATGGTGACATTCCACTACTGTGTTCTGGAAGTACCCTTACATTGGTGAGGTCCTTAGAGATCATTTGAGCAGACAAGTCTGTTGATGTTTTCACAGGGTAGGATAGTGTTTAAATAAATAAACTATCCTGTTGGTGTTGTAAGATAACTAAGCTATATATAGGATAATATTTATACTTATATTTCTGTCTCCTTTAGCTATAATCAGTGGAGTTAGAAACTAGAAAAGGGTGAAAAAAAAGATCTGTTATATCATTTAATGTATCTTATTTCCAGTGCAGGAAAGCTGGGATATATTTGTCATTTAAATGTATTTATTTTCTGAAGCCCCGATTTTTAAAAATACCTACAATTAAATAGCAAATTTTTTCAATGAACTACTGGCATTTATACACACTATCAGACTGCAATAGGTGAATTCAGGTGATTGACATCTATATGCTAACATTATGCGGGGGATAGGAGTGTGAAGTGTGCTTGCAGTTTAGCACCAATAATTAGTCAAAATGCAAAATTGGGTTTCCAATATTGGAATTCTCTTTTAAAAATTTGGCCCTAAATGCAGATAAAAGTAAAATATATCTCATGTCAGTTTTTGTAGGAGCCAGTGTTATGTGAAATTCATACTATAGAAGAAAATAACTAATATATTTCAATAATGGCTCCTGTATCTAAAAAAACTTTTTAGAAATGTTGAATATTTTACTTTTAATACTGAAGTTTTTCAGTGAAAGTAATATCTTTTATTAAATTCATCTGTTCTATTTTATGTGGAATCAGATGTTAATTGTGCAATTATTTACCAATTATTGTTCCTATGATACTTTTATGATCCTGGGGAAAGGGAATATCACTTTCCTCTCAGGAGCTGTGTTGTTTGTGGCTCTTATGGCAGAATATGAACATACAGATTCATTTATAATCATTGCTCTTTAAATCTCAGAACTGTATTCTTAAATCCAGATTAAAAGATTCCTGATACTTTCTGTCACTTAGATAATTACCCTGCAGTTGTCGCTGCTCCTTGGGTGAAGAGCAATCATGGTAATAATAAGCAACTGGGGCAAATTATCCCATACCAATCCTTGTTTCCCCATGCATCATACTCAAATGTTCTGTTTTCTCAAGGAAGCCTACTTATTCACCAGTCTGAGATGTGTACAAACATGCCGAACCTCATTTCAAATATAAGCAAGAAAAACAACCCAGGTTTTAATACTCTAACATACTCATCCATATGTTATTTTCACACGTACCACTCCAGTCCCTCAGCTTTCCTAATAGATTAAAATTTATGAATTATTGCATAGGCTTTGGTTAACATGTGCCTATGCTTCCCTTGATTTTGATATGAACTCAAAATCTTTTAACATACTTGTAAATATCTTAATGTCCTGGTTATTATCAGATCTGCCCATATAGGATATAGACCTTCATATCATCTCAGAGAAGATGCAGGGTCAAAGAGCTCTGACACAATTCTGTTCCCAGGACCACACCTTGGTTAGAGAGAGGGCTAAAAAGTTCCAAAACAATGTTTTTGTAGTCCCAGGAACGTGGACAATGGTCCCTATTCTACAGTTTAAATGCATAATCACGATACTTTCTGACCAGTAGATGGTCTTTACGAAGTTTTCATATCAATGGGGGAAATCCTCTGATCCTGTTCTGTTAAGTTCTCTGGGTATTTGGTTTAAATGGAAATACAGTTAATTGTGTCTCTAGAGTCATTGGCTTAAGTTTTTTTTCTTTTATAAGCTAATGGGAAAACAAGAAAAAATTTACACAGGGAGACAGTTATTTATTAGGCTGCATCAAGTGTCCACTCAAAACAGCATCAGTTTCAAATTGTGGGTACCAGATATACAAAATAAATGACTCGTGGATGAGCTACAGACTAGATATTGTTGGCTGAAATGATTCTGTGCTTAACACTGAGAAAATCACAATTTATCTCTGGACAATTCATGAGCAAAATGAGAGAGTAAATTCATTTCAAGTGTTATTGCAGCTCTGCTCTGCTCTACTCTACTCACTGTGATGATCCAGAATGAAAAGCATATGGTCAGAACAAAGAATCTCCATTACCCATTGTAGTAATAGGGATTTATATGAAACTTTTAAACAGTGGTTTCCATTCAAGGACAATATTGTACATACCTACACACAACTGTGAGCACAATATACAACTAAGATAATACAGAGTATAAGTAGAAACAATTTAAGCATCATAGCAATGTCTCAGATGGCATCTTCAAGTCATTTGAAATATCCCTTCTTTAAAAGGGCCACAATTATTTTCTAAAAAGATACAGATCTGTTTCTGCTCATCCAAGGGAAGGAAAATAACTGGGGAGTAGTAAGTACTGGCAGCCATATTTGCAGTAGTATCACACTTCTTGCTGGGATCCTGTGGAGGGCTCTTTGTAGGGTGTGGGTGGGAAGGGTTGTGTAGAGGACTGGGTTATGTATCAGGAGGGATCTTGATTCTGATCCTGTAAGGGATTCAGATTCTATGAATGCAGAGGGTGCTGGAACAATTTGTATAGTGGGGGTGCTGAGAGTCATTGAACCAAACTGTAAACCCCGTATATGGTGGAAACCACTTCAAACCAGGGGATGTGGTAGCACCCTCAGCACCTCTAGTTCCAGCACCTATGTATGAAAGAGAAAAAACAAACATTAACAATCTCATTCTCATGCACACCATGGTCTCTACAGCAGCGGTGCGCAACCTGTGGCCCGCAGGCTGCCTGCAGTCCATCGGGGTAATCCACTGGTGGGCCGCCAGACAGTTTGTTTACATTGAACATCTGCAGGCTTCCCGCAGCTCCCAGTGGCCGCGGTTCACCATTCACGGACAACGGGAGCTGCAGGAAGTGGCGGACAGCATGTCCCTGCAGCCTGCACTGCTTCCTGCAGCTCCCATTGGCCAGGAACGGCAAACCGTGGCCATTGAGAGCTGTCTGGCGGCCCTCCAGCAGATTACCCTGATGGGCAAAGTGTGGCCTGCATGTCACAGGTTGCCCCCCATTGCGTTACGGTGTCCTATGTTACGGTGTCCTATGAGCTACAGACTAGATATTGCTGGCTGAAATGATTCTGTGCTTAACACTGAGAAAATCACAATTTATCTCCGGACAATTCATGAGCAAAATGAGAGAGTAAATTCATTTCAAGTGTTATCGCTGCTCTGCTCTGCTCTGCTCTACTCTACTCACTGTGATGATCCAGAATGAAAAGCATATGGTCAGAACAAAGGATGGCTCCTTTATACTGTCAGAGTGATGTAAAAGGACTTTCACATAAATGAGAATCAGGCCGTGGACTGGTTCTAAATTTATAAAGTTATGTAGTATTTATTTTACCTTGTATCTGACTTGCATTAAATATTTTGCATTAAATATTTCTTGCATTAAATATTTCTAACAGCCAGAGTTGTGACTCTTCCTCTTTCAAAGCCACCTTTCAGATTGAAAGGCTGACTAGAAAACTTAGTTATTGGAACATCTGATTTTGATTCCATATTTAAAAACTACTTTTTTTTCCCTAGTGAGTTGTTAAGAATATTCATCAGCTTTTCTATAAGCCAGGCTGTCTTTTGAAATATTTCAGCATACAAAAATGTCATTCCTTTTCTTTTCTGCAACCCAAAATATAATTTTGATATATTTTAATTGAATAGGGCTTTCATCAATTGTCTTTGGCAAGCAAAACTTCTGGCCTTATTTACAATGTACCCCTACCATCCTTCTAGTATTATACTTTAATTAGCATATCACTCACAGTTTCACTCCAGGAAGGGTGGGGAGGGCTCTGAGTTACTACAGAGAATTCTTTCCCGGGTGTCTGGTTGGTGGGTCTTGCCCATATGCTCAGGATGTAACTGATATTTGGGACCAGGAAGGAATTTTTCCCCGGGTCATATTGGAAGTGACATTGGAAGGGTTTTGTGTTCCTCTGGAGCATGAAGCATGGGTCACTTGCAGATTTAAACTAGCGTAAATGGTGGCTTCTCTGCAATTTTAAGTCTTTAAACCATTATTGGAGGACCGCAGTGACTGTTGAGAGTCTACAGCATTAAAACAAGCAGATATTTTGCAAAAATTATGTTAGAAAGGTTTATGCTGTCTTTATTTAGAATTAGGGTGACCAGACATCCTATTTTTAAAGAAACATTCCTGAACTTAAGCCCTCCTTCAGGTATCCCCACTTTTTTCTTAAAAAAGGGCAAATTGTCTGTCTCCTTCTCATCAGTACTGGAAGGTCCTGATGCTGGCTGGATCCCTGCTTGCCAGCAGCCCTCCCACCAGCGGTGAGCAGGGGTGTCCAGTTGCCGACAATGAGGGTGGATGTACAAGGTTGGTGGTGGGATGAAGATGCAGCGCATGGGGCTGGTTTCTCCCGCTGGTGGTCCATCTGCACAGCCCCCACTGTGTGCCAGCTCTCAGCCAGCAGGGCCTTGCCCCCGTCCCGTTTCCTGCCAGCACTGGCTGTGCGCTGCGAGCTGGTGGTGGCTGGTGAGTGTGGGGAAGTTACTTGTTGCCTCTGCTGCCCACCCATCAGCCCTTTACATTCTCCCCCTCTCACTGTCCTCTCCCTGCTTTGCCACTTTGCCCCCACCACAACTCCAACCCCACTGCTCCTCCATGTCCCCGCTGGCTGGGCATGTCCTGGTCCCAGTGCTGTACGGAGAACCAGCCCCTGCTCGGAGCACTCAGCTCACCAGCAGCCTGGCTGGCAGGCTCCTTCCTTCCCCCCTCTGGCTGGGCTGGTGCCCCGGGAAAGCCCAACACCCTCTAGCCCGGGATGGTGGCCAGGAGGAGCTAAGCCCTGCCTGTGCCAAAGTGCTGCACAGCGCTGGCATGGGGAAGCCTCTCCGCCCCTCAGCTAAACTCTGGAGTGGTGGGGGGAAAGCGATTTCCAGCCTGTTCACGCCCCAAACCTGCACACTGCACAACAGCCCCGGGCCAGGGATTTAGCTCCCTGTTCACCTGTCCCCGCTCCTCCCCCCCCACACACAGCCTGGGTCCTGCCCCGAGGGAGCGTGGGGCTTCTCCGTCCCCTAGATACCCTCTCCTGCTGATCCATCTCTCTGGCTGGGTTCTCTGAAGCTCCTGCAGTCACGTTCCCTGGGTCCTGGTGCATAATGCATCCTTAGGGCTTTCTGCCCATGCTGTAGCCAGAGGGACAGGAGGTGGCTGGGTTATGTCGGTGGCTAGCAACAGCCTGGAGTTGTTAGCTGCCTTTCGGGTAGAAAGGGACAAGCTGTTTCCAGCCACAGGATTGGGGGAGGAGGGAGGAGAAGAAGACAGGAGCTCTGCAAAGACATGGGCCAGGTCATCCCTTATCCCACTCCTCCTTCCCTGCATCTGGAAGCAGCTTCCATCCCTTCCTTCCCACACAGTGCCAAAAGGCTGGTCACATTCTGGTGTGAACCCTGGCAGAAATGGAGAGGGGTCATGTGACCCTGCGTGCCCCCTACATTTTGCCTTGGGAAGATACGGTGTCAGGTACCAGTAGAGATGGGGCCATTCTGGGGGCCCAGCGAGGCATGGAGGGCAGAGAACCCTACAGCCTTAAAGATAAGAAGGTAAATAAAAAGAATCCAACTACACAGTATTTCTTTCGCAAAGGAGCTCAGTCAACTTGATGTTAATTTGAACATTTGTACTGCATAGTTCTGATTGATTGCTGTTGAACTTGCTTGAATATGAGTAATTTTACCAGGTGTCCCATATTCAGCATAGAGAATTATGGTCATGCTATCTAGAATAACTTATGCTTTTGAACATCCATGTATATTTAAAGAATAGGGAATTGCCTGGCTGCCTGTATTAAGGTGGGTGCCTTAATTCACCCACCTTAATTCACAGAAGTTGTCTTTTATGAATGTGTGTCAGCCATACAGAGTCACAGAAAAAAGCAAAAGGGTCAAATGGGTGGTCATTAGGATTAAGGCCAAGAATATAGTTTCCAAACACATTAAAACAATTTATTTAAGAAAAAACCCAAATGCCCACATCTCAGAGCTATTTTTTCAGGCTGTCCACAGCCACAGGCAGTCGTCGCTGCATTGGTTACACTCAGATCATTTTGTCAAGGTTTTCTTAGCAACCGCAATGGGTAGGAAACATTTTTTAAAAGTTAAATGAGATTTTCGTGTCAACCCATGGCCCCATGAGACAGGGCCCTAGATATATGTCTATACTTAACCAGCCCCACGTGGATAATTAGTAACATAAATGTGCCAGCCATCACTAAGCACTCACAATGGTAGAGTATATCTAATCAGACTAAAAGCTTAATTCTGTGTATATGTATGTTGCAAGATTTTATTTCCCATACCTCTCCCCACCCACTTCCGCATTAGTTTTGTTTATCCCTCTGCCAGTCATCTGTATATTTTAATCAGTTACTACTCATTCTTAGGAGGGGAATCAGAAGGTGGAGAGCACTGATATTGCTTTATTCCATTTTAGCTCCCAAGTAGTGCCGCTCCCCTGGCTGGTCTTTTATTAAATAAAACCTTAGCTATGGATTTCCAGGCTTTTCACATATACTTTTAGGTCATTTTCATACAAGGCAAACTCCTTAGTTTTACGTCCAATCAAATTTAACTCCACTTTAATGAAGCTGTTTGCTTGAGGATAAGCATCTATGTTTGTGACTTGAATTCCCATTTTGTAAGAGGCCTTAGCCTCTTGAAAGGAATTCAACAGGCAGGAAGCCCAACATAAACCCAATTTCTATACCCAAGACTGCCAAAATAATGACCCACAACGGGCCACATCTTTCTCTCAAGAACAGTCTCATTGACTTCAGTGGGGCTACAAGTAAAGGGCTAAATTGTGCCTAGATCACAGCAAAGGATGAGGTGCAAACTGCACTGCCTGAAGAGGTATTGTGACTGAGATACCCCACTGAAGCATAATTCCTCTGTTGCTGGCACATTATTCTTCCCCAAAGTAAGAGGCAACAGTCCTTTATGAGGAAGAGAATACATACTAGCTCCTCTGCCCTTCACTCCTCCCACTTGCTTGTTCACTGAGAAGGGTATGAGCATGCAGTGGCTAAAGAACTCTGCTTGCCTGTGAAGAGGGTTCACTCACCTTAGGAGCATCTCCTCATAGCCAGGCATGGCATAACAACTGTCTTTCAGGCTGGTGCCTCCGGCAGACAATGGCTCTGTTGTTATGGTGGTCTTTCTTCCTGTAACTCAGCCTTATGCCCAGGTCATGATTTAGTTCACCCCCTCCGGAGCAACAGAAAGCCCAACATAAAGTTGTCCAATATCCTCACAATATCCAACTCCAGACCCCTGGTCCTCACACTTGCATCAGTGGTTTCCAGTGTTTTCCTACCCTTCTCTAGACTCATGCCTCCTTGCCAGTGTCTGGTAGGGGAATCTGGGCCCTCTCACTACACTGTGATCTAGCTCAGGGACCCTAAAGCTATCAGACAAGTTCTGCTCAGTCCCACTCCTTGCTGCTGTTTCCATTGGCTCCTTCACTCAGCCTTTCTCAGGCCTTCTCCATAACTTCCTCTAGATTGACCGAGGGCTTTGTCAGATCCCAGGGCTTCCTCCTCACTTCACCCCACCCTTCCAGAAGGTGACTGTATATTTTCTTGCTACTGACACCTTCTCCCCTACCTTTTGTTTTTTATAAAGTGAGGGAGACTTGTCTGAATAGTCTGTAGCTGCTACTAACTATAATTCCTCAATAGTGAGCAGATTCTATTATCTCGCTCTGCCATGTGTCTTTCAGGTAATGCAACAATGCCTTTTTAAAAATGTTCCACTTCCCCAATGTTTTTTACTAAATAACAATGTAATTTTTGTTACCTTAAGAAGTTTGAATTCCTCAGAAAGCTTTTCTTTTCCTTTATCAAAGCCCTCACATATCAATAAAAGGTGATTGTTTCTTCCACCTTACAGAATGCACATAATCCATCCTTGTCTCTATTTATTCAAAAATATTTTTGTTTAAAACACAATGGCCAGTTAGTAAGCTAAACACAAGTACTTTGTTAGTCCTATCCAGATATGTCATTATCTTCAGCTCTAGGGCACAATTCAAAAAACTTCTTCCTCTTTTTCATTAATCCATTTTTTTTGCCATTCCTCTTAAAATTTTCTTTACTAAGCTTTTAAATTCCTGTGTATCAAATGTATTTCTATGTCAGTCCTGCTTTTTACAGCATTTTTAGCTACTTTCTCTGCCATTTCATTCCCTCTTATCCCAATATGTGCTCATATCCAAGCCAATGCCGCATACAGAGCTGGATTTCAACCAGCAGGGCCAGGGGTGCTAGGCTTGGGGAGTGCCAGGCTCAGGATGCTGTTTTTGTTGTTAGCGACAAAAGGGAAAATATAATTTTTTAACTAAAATGTTTCAAGTATTCCATATGTGGATTAATCTTAGAGGAAACATTTTATTTGCTTATATATATCATGCATAAATACAGATTTATAGATTCTAGCATACACATTTGTAGTCTTATATGACATGGATAAATCATGCATGCAAATCGTGCATCAAAGACGTGAAATGAGCTACAAATGCAATAAAAATAAGGTATTCAAAATTTTAAGAAATGCGGGAGGGTAGGGTGACCAGATCACAAATATCGGGACGCGGGGGGCGGGGCGGGGGCAGAGGGGGAAAAATGGCGGCAGAGCAAAAAAAAAAAAAATCCCCCACCCCCGATTCCTCCTCCCTCCGCAAGCGCTGGAGGGAGGCCCGGGAGACTCAGGGGAGCACGGGGCCGGGGTGAGTGTGAGTCCAGCCTGGCCCCGAGCAGGCAGGACTCAGGCGCGGTATCTGGAGGGAGAGTACGGGGTGGCCTGCGGGGCCAGGCAGCGGCTGTTCTCCCCACCTGGGCAGCAGGACTCGGGAGCAGCCGCTGCTGCAGCTCCCACTGCCGCGGGGGGAGGAAGCGGCCGCTGGCCAAGCTCGGCAGCTGCGGTTCTGGCGCCCACGAGCCCCCGAGCCCGGGCCTGCTGCGGGGACCCAGCGCGCACGCTGCGCATACCCAGCCCCTGGCCACTCGCGTCTGGGCTGGCTGCCCAGCTGGTGCAATCCTGCGGGAGGCCCCGGAGTGGGGGCCGCTGGGCCCAGCCCCCCGCCTCCCGCTCGGGTCCTGCAGGGGAACGAACGGGACTGGGCTGCCGCTGCCTCCACCACGGGATTGCACCAGCTGGGCAGCCAGCCCAGACGCGACTGGCCAGGGGCTGAGCGCAGTGTGCGCGCTGCCCCGCAGCAGGCCCGGGCTCGGGGGGTTCGGGCCCGGGCACCAAAGCCGCAGCTGCCGAGCGCCACATGCTTGGCCACATCCTCCCCCCGCAGCAGTGGGAGCTGCAGCAGCGGCTGCTCCCGAGTCCCCTGCCCAGGTGGGGAGAACAGCCGCCACCTAGCCCCACGGGCCGCCCCCCTACTCTTCCTTCAGGTACCGCGCCCGAGTCCTGCCTGCTCGGGGCCAGGCCAGACTCACACTCACCCCGGCCCCGCACTCCCCTGAGTCTCCTGGGCATGGCATGCTTGGAAAGAGGCAGGGATTTGGGGAGGGAGACAATGGGGCAGTGAGGGGGCGGGGATGGGGGTGAGGATTTGGGGAAGGATCCAATGGGGGAAGGAGGGGGCGGAGTCGAGGCAGGGGAGGACGCGAGCCCTTCGGGCTCCGGAGCCTTTGCTTGTTTGTCCAGTGTCCCGACCTAACATTGGTCGGGACGCGGGACAAACAAGCAAATATCGGGACAGTCCCGATAAAATCGGGACGTCTGGTCACCCTACGGGAGGGGGAGAGGCACTGAAGACACTCCTCAACTGGGTCACCATTTGGTCTAGGGACAACCCTAGCTCCATGTATCCCTATCTGTAATAACTAACAGTTATTAAAAATATAATTCCATTACATCACTTCTACATATTGAGAACACCTTTATCACCATAAGGCCTGAGGATTGATTACAAAAAAATGATCACTTGCTGCTGTGTGTACATCCCAGATCCAATTTAATGCTAGCATTATTGCTACTGGTTCAGCTGTCATGACAGCTTAATAATAATGTATTCTTTTAGAGTTACTATTTCCCAATTTGGGTATACAATATACAATATCCCTAGTCTTCCTGTTTTTGTTTTTCTTTTCTTTTTTGGATCCATCTGTATATATTTGACAAAACCATCTCCACTTTTCATCTATACACTTGCAGACTTCATTTTTAATACCCACTGTCTCTTTTTTACTCATAAGTTTATAAAAGAAACCTAAATCCACATTTAGACACACAACTTTCCATCCACAACTATTTTTTCCTGTGACAAAGTTTTGACTTTGTTCAGCTTTAACTTGCCTTTCAACTCCTTCATCCACACTTTAACGAAAACAGCATGTTGAGTTTTAGCATAATATGCTATAGTTTGCTTATCAAATTCCCAACCATCCTCATATATTTGTTCAGGACTTTCACCATTGCAGTTCTCATAAATTTTGGCCTATAAGGTTAGGTACAGTAGTTTCATGAGTAGTGTAACTGGCATTTCATTAGAAGCTATTGGTAGCACATAGTGGTGATGTAAAAAATGCACCACACACATTTTGTATTGCCTGTAATTGTATTCTTTAAGTTCTGATTTTGAAGCTGACTCAGAAGCTGGGCAGCCTGATTAAGGGTCTGTAAACTTTCCTTTTTGTAAAGATCAGGCTAGCAATGGAGAACTTGAAACCTCTTACACTTCCCCTGTCAGAGGCCTTTGTTGATTCTCTTTTCTGGCACCTCAACATTCCTGCTCCCAACACAACCATCTAAAAATAGGGTAACACCAACTCCAGCACTTATTTATTTTGGGACATCTTTTATCATAATATTAAATAAGTTCAGCTGCCCTGTGGTGTTCCACTTTCAATATTATATCTATCTATTTCTATATAATACTAGTACACACACACACACACATATATTTGTCATTAATTTACCAACTTTGACTTACATGATACTTTTACACCAAAATTCTCTAATCCACCCATATCCCTTTATCCCTAGTGGACCTACTTTGTACAACAAGCCTTCCCTCCATAGTATGTCATATGCCTTTTCAATATGTAGAACAACAGCTATTATGAAACCCTTGTGCTTCATACTTTTTTTGTATTTGTTTCTGATTTAACAGCGTGATCAATGGTGCTTCTTTGTCTCATAAACCAACTCTGCACTTCATTTAAAATGCCATTGATTTCTAAATAGGCAACACATCTTCCATTCATCATTCTCTTTGTAATTTTACCCAGAGAGGACATTATCGTAATTGGTCTACAGGCATCCACATTTTGGGACAGTTTGCCTGGTTTTCATATTGGAATTGCTACTTCATATTTCCACCCTACCAGCATCACTCCATTTTTCTCATATAATCTTACATCATTACAAGAGAATCTTCAAACTGCTTTCAGAGAGATCTTTGTTACATACATTATCTTTAACCAGGGTTCTTGCTGATATCAATAGCTTTCTCAAGTTCGTCCATACAAAACCATTCATTCAGCATCATATGTTCGTATTTACACCAAGCATATAATTCATTACTCTCTCCAATGAATTATCTTTTAATCTGGTGGAAAACTTCACTTTGATTTTCATAATTACTTACCCATTGGAAAGTTTCTGCTAAAAGTTCTCCTTTTTTGTTATCAGAACTTCTAACTACGCTGTCAGTCTCAATAAAACCTGATGTGGCTACTCTTAGTAAGAATTCCATTCATTCTTCTAATTTACCTGTATATTTCTGATGTCTGAGTATTTTCATTTATCCTCCCACAATACTTCCTCCAACTCTCTTTCTTTGATTTTTTAAAAAATAATTATTTGTGCTATCGCCTTATTTCTTTTATACTTCATTAGATCATCACTATTCATTGCATATTTTTGCTTTTTTTAAACAGGCTTTGTTCCTTTCTTTAACTTCAATTTTGAACTCCTCATTCAACCATGGAATGAGTTTTTAGTTTTGGGGTACTTCAATATCGTAGGTTTGGCTACAGTAGCTGCTGCTATTAAGCCCTTTATTACATTATCATTGAAATTCTCTATGTCATTAGTCACACAATGGTTATTCAAAAATTCAGCACATTTACTTGTAAATAGCTCCCAGTTAGCTTTCTTAAAATTCCAGGTGGGTAATTTTCCATTACCTGCAACGTGACAGTGCCCTTGAAAAGTAATAAGTGTAGGGAAATGATCACTCCTTCATTCCTTCTTCCTTATATATTTCCCAGTTGCATTTACTTGCAGTATTTGCTATTATAATTCCCAGATCTCAGCAAAATAACACTACGATCTGCTGCACTAAATCTAATTGGGGTGCCATCATTTAAAACCCACTATATTGTTTTCATCAATGAACTTCTCTAAGCATGCACCCTGTCTATCAGTTGTCTTACTACCCAACAATTTATTATGACAATTTAGTTCACCACATATAATATATGGTCTTTTAGCATTATTCACTATTACTTGTAGCTCTGAGTTTTTTAATTTCCCACATGGGTTACAGATATTATAAATCCTTAAAGAAATATTTATCTTCTGTGTTGGGATCCTTACAGCATTATATTATAGGCTTACTTCTTCATTCTCTACTGCTGTGTAGTTTAATCTTTCCTGTATGAAAGTACAAAAGCCTTCTCCTCTTCCTAGTTATCAGTTTTGCCTAAAGGCAATGTACCCTGGAATTTTAAAAACAAGCTTTTCAACTAACCATATTTCCTGGATACATGTGATATATAGTTTAGTTTTCATTTCCAGGATTTTTTTTTAAGTTCTTGACCAGACTGCACACATTCCAACAAAAGACTGTGATCCCCATACTAGTCATATTTCACCATTAAACTCATTCAAAATTGCATGAATATGGTCCATTGACAGATTGCTAACATACATATAGCCTTGGCTATAATTTTCAGTTTTTCTGATTTTCCCTAGTTTGTATTATATAATTTATCACTTCCATTAGATATACAATAAACCTTTCTTCTTTCACGACTAATATATCATTGCATATTCCCTCTGCATTGTTTATGATATTCTTTATAGAATGAGGTTGTCTGCAGTTCTCCTTTTCCTGTGATAATTGTCTCTTCCTTCTCCACCTATCTCCTTACAGCTTCTGCGTAAGATATGTTATTAACAATTTTTGTCTTTAGCTTGTCTTGCCACAACACACCCTCTATCTGAGAGATGTGATTACCACCATAGTTACTGCATTTGATCTCCGTTCCTTCCATACAGTTTTCATAAGAATGCTCTCCCTCACATTTACCAAATCTCATTTTCCCTTTACAAAGAGTTGCTACATTCCGACACCATTGGCACTTATAATAACTTAGGGGAGTGGGGATTATATGGCTTGGTTCTGAATATCTGAAACTCCAATCTTACTTTCTCAGGCAGAGTCTGATCCTTAAATACAATTTCTACAGCTGTTGATGGTTGGCTTTCTCCTCCTTGTTTACTTACTAGCACTTTATCTTCTATGCTTTTGGTTATCTCATCATCGGTCAGCTCTAATGACACTCCATACATTGTCCCCTTCATTTCAGTCAAATACTTTGGTAGCTGGTAATGTAATTTAACTTTCTCTAGCAGTTCACTTTTTAGCAGTTTTGGGGTTGCTCTTAGTTTTTATATTCAACTAAAAAATCACCATCTTACAGACTCCTAGCTGTATCTGCTATTTTTTGTTTGTTTGTTTGATTGGTTTTTTAATCCAATCAGCTACTTCCACAGGGTTAACATCACCTAATCTTATTTCTTTGGCTAGGGATCTTTCATTTGTAACATTTTGATTTATTTCCTTCCTCAGCCTTTTTGGTGCGATCCTCATCCTCTGATTCTACTTATACTCTTCTTTTACTTACACACACACACACACACGCACACACACACGCACGCACGCCTCAGCCTCAGCTCCTTCATCAGCAATCCAGCCCAGTTCTGCTGCATACTTCCTCTCTTTATACTAAACAGCCTGCTCCTGCCCACCTGGAGCAGGCCGGTTAGTATTCAAGCCTGGCTCCCACTCTTGGTGCGGTCAGGTAACATAACTGGTCTCCGGCCCACATCAACCCATTCAGTGCCTGTGTGGTGTACACAGCCCATCAAAGAGTCACAAACAGAAACATATTTCAATAAATATTACTAAAATACAGTCTACTGTCCGCGCTATTGTTAAGACTTAATTTCTAGATCCTTTCAGGAGAATCAATTTCTATAAATTGCTCATTTTTCATCCTTTAAATTTCTTGAAAATCTCAAATAAATTGAGGCAGGTGGTGACTTTAAATCATTAGACATTATCCTACATTTATCTTGAAACGTCTTAGCGAAAGTCTTATAAACTGTAATAATTAGAAATGACTTTACTTTTTTGTTCCCATTTTCATGAATTATATCTATTATGCACATAGCTCAAGGAGGTATTTAATCCAGGCACCATATTATTCAATGAACAGATGAATGAACCACACAATTTCTGAATGTCATAACTCGGTTTTTTTACATTTCTACAAGCTGGATAAACCCATTTGAACAACATTGTAATTCCACTGACATTGAAATATACAGTTTAAATTAAAAAAAGTACACTCTACAAATCATCAGTGAATAGGGAGTCAAAGAACTACTGAGTGAATGATTGGTTCCCTGGCATTCTTTGAAAGGTGGACAGTAATTTAATTATGAGCTACAGAATTAATAGCTGGATACCTGAGGTCACTTGTAAATTCATGAAGACCATGGGATCCATGATATTAATCTCCACCCAAATATTTTCCACACTGACATTTAGAACCCACAAAAGACAATTGTATTAATCTTTACAGAAGAAGCTTAAACTAACCTATTCTGAAAATACGTATATTTATAATACATATATTTTTAATTTATAAAATTAAACTTGATCTTTCTGTGAGATTAAAGCCCAAATCTTTAAAGCTCAACTGCACACAGCAGAAGTCAGATGCAAGGTACAAAGGGTAGCTTACAGTTTACATTTACACTGCTGTGATCTTGGACTCGTGCCCTTGAATTGATTTATAACAGCCTGAGGGCTGCTCTAATCTGTGATGAATCTGCAAAGCAGTGCCCTGCCCACTGTACATCCCCTCCATCCTAGGGAAGCAAGAATTACATTTCCCATCAGCGTTCTCCCTGTTGCACTTCACCTTCCCCTGGCCAGGCCAGGGAAAAGGTCTTGAATCAGGAAATGGTTGAACTCACTTGCGGGGTGGGAGCTGTATGGAAGCAGAGTGCTGCAGAGAAGCCCCAGAAACTGTGGATGGAGCCACATGTGGAACAGAATGCAAGTGCCAGATATCACAGATGTGTACAGGTCTCTGTGAGAATTATGGGGGAACAGCAGTGGCTGGGCAAGGAGCCAGTGTGGAGCAGCCCAAATAAGAGACAAAAGCTGAGTGTGGCTAAGACACCCGCAAATGCTTATTTGCTTGAATAGAGACCAAACTGGAGAGGGCCTCCCAGGCATTAGGTCTGAAGTGCCCTGACTCTCAACTGGGTTGTCCCGGGGACCCAAACAGGAACCGCTGTTGCTAATTTTGAACTGTAATTGTTTAAGCTTTTGTATCTAGAGTATCTGCAAACTTTCCCCTTTCCTGCCAGCCCTAAAAAAGACTTTTTCCTTAACCATGTATCTAAGTCTTTATTGAGACCAACTCAGGTTAGTGCCTACAAGGCCTAGCTGATGAAGCATCTACAATGTTTGCCTCCAAGATGTAAACAACATAAAATCATAGAATCATAGAACATCAGTGTTGGAAGGGACCTCAGGAGGTCATCTAATCCAACCCTCTGCTCAAAGCAGGACCAATTCCCAGCTAAATCATACCAGCCAAGGCTTTGTCAAGCCTGACCTTAAAAACCTCTAAGGAAGGAGATTCCACCACCTCCCTAGGTAACCCATTCCAGTACTTCACCACTCTCCTAGTGAAAAAGTTTTTCCTAATATCCAAACTAAACCTCCCCCACTGCAACTTGAGACCATTACTCCTTGTTCTGTCACCCGCTACCACTGAGAACAGTCTAGATCCATCCTCTTTGGAACCCCCTTTCAGGTAGTTGAAAGCAGCTATCAAATCCTCCCTCATTCTTCTCTTCTGCAGACTAACCAATCCCAGTTCCCTCAACCTTTCCTCATAAGTCATGTGCTCCAGCTCCCTGATCATTTTTGTTGTCCTCCACTGGACTCTTTCCAATTTTTCCACATCCTTCTTGTAGTGTGGGGCCCAAAACTGGACACAGTACTCCAGATGAGGCCTCACCAATGTCGAATAGAGGTGCTCGATCTGCTGGCAATGCCCCTACTTATACAGCCCAAAATGCCATTAGCCTTTTTGGCAACAAGGACACACTGTTGACTAATATCTAGCTTCTCGTCCACTGTAACCCCTAGGTCCTTTACTGCAGAACTGCTGCCTAGCCATTCGATCCCTAGTCTGTAGCAGTGCATGGGATTCTTCCGTCCTAAGTGCAGGACTCTACACTTGTCCTAATTGAACCTCATGAGGTTTCTTTTGGCTCAATGCTCTAATATTTCTAGGTCCCTCTGTATCCTATGCCTACCCTCCAGTGTATTTACCACTCCTCCCAGTTTAGTGTCATCTGCAAACTTGCTGAGAGTGTAGTCCACGCCATCCTCCAGATCATTAATGAAGATATTGAACAAAACCGGCCCCAGGACCGACCCTTGGGGCACTCCGCTTGATACCGACTGCCAACTAGATCTGGAGCCATTGATCACTACCCATTGAGCTTGACAATCTAGCCAGTTTTCTATCCACCTTACCGTCCATTCATCCAGCCTATACTTCTTTAACATGCTGGCAAGAATACTGTGGGAGACCGTATCAAAATCTTTCCTAAAGTCAAGGAATAACACATCCACTGCTTTCCCCTTATCCACAGAGGCAGTTATCTCCTCATAGAAGGCAATTAGGTTAGTCAGGCATGATTTGCCCTTGGTGAATCCATGTTGACTGTTCCTGATCACTTTCCTTTCCTCTCTAAGAACTTCAGAATTGATTCCTTGAGGACCTGCTCCATGATTTTTCCAGGGAATGAGGTGAGGCTGACTGGCCTGTAGTTCCCCGGATCCTCTTTCTTCCCTTTTTAAAAGATGGGAGCTACATTAGCTTTTTTCCAGTCATCCGGGATCTCCCCCAATCGCCATGAGTTTTTAAAGATAATGGCCAATGGCTTTGCAATCACATCCACCAATTCCTTCAGCACCCCTCGGATGCAGTGCTTCCAGCCCCATGGATTTGTGCACATCCAGCTTTTCTAAATAGTCCCAAACAACTTCTTTCTCCACAGAGGGCTGGTCACCTCCTCCCCATGCTGTGCTGCCCAGTGCAGCAGTCTGGGAGCTGACCTAGTTCATGAAGACAGAGGCAAAAAAAGCATTGAGTATATTAGCTTTTTTCCACATCCTCTGTCACTAGGTTGCCTCCCTCATTCAGTAAGGGGCCCACTTTTTTCTTGACTTTCTTCTTGTTCCTAACATACCTGAAGAAACTGTTCTTGTTACTCTTAACATCTCTTGCTAGCTGCAACTCCAAGTGTGATTTGGCCTTCCTGATTTCACTCCTGCATCCCTGAGCATAATTTTTATACTCCTCCCTGGTCATTTGTCTGATCTTCCACTTCTTGTAAGCTTCTTTTTTGTGCTTAAGATCAGCAAGGATTTCACCGTTAAGCCAAGCTGGTCGCCTTCCATATTTACTATTCTTTCTACACATCGGGATGGTTTGTTCCTGCAACCTCAATAAGGATTCTTTAAAATAAAGTCAGGTCTCCTGGACTCCTTTGCCCCTCATGTTATTCTCCCAGGGGATCCTGCCGATCAGTTCCCTGAGGGCGGCAAAGTCTGCTTTTCTGAAATCCAAGGTCTGTATTCTAGATATCAATATGGTATTGTGGTGGGGCGGTGCCCCCCCCCTGAGAAAAAGGCTGGAATGGGCCTTTGAGGCTGTGCAGGCTGGCAGCCAATCAACACAGACCTGTTATGAGCCAATAAGGGCAGGGAAGAGGCAGCCAATCAGGGCTGGGTTAGGCCCTATATAAAGGCTGCCTAGCGGTGGAAAGGCAGTCTCTCCCAAGGGAGGAGCACTGGCTGAAAGGTAGTACCTTGGGCAGAGCAGTGCTGGGGAAGGGCAGGAGGACCTGGGGAGCTCCAGCCAAGGAAAACCCCAGGCTGAAGACCTTGCTACAAAGGGCCGATCAAGTGAACAGAACCAAAGGGGAAGTGGCCGAGGGATAAAGTCTGACAAGGGGAGAGAATGAGGGCAGGGAGGCTGCTGCTAGAGGGACCCTGGGTTGTGACCCAGAATAGTGGGTGGGCCTGGGTCCCCCACTTTTACTTCACCTGGCTGAGGAGGAGCATGGCCTGTTACAGGCTGTGGCTGGCCCATGTGACAAAGGGGCTAGACTTTGAGGCTGCAACCGGCCACTAGAAGAGGTGCAGACTGAGGGCTGCTGATAACATCAGACTCCCGGAAGGGGGTGAGACCAGAGCAGTGGACACTGCCGGAGGGCAGTGTCCTGAAGAGGATGACGCTGAGCGGGGAGCAACATGGGTCCATAACCAACAGGGGAGCAGACGACGGATGGGACACCACCGGCAGAGGGTGCCCCACAGAGGACAGAGCTAATTCCCAAACGTGCCAGTGGGAGACGCTGCGGTGGTGAGTCCCAACACCGTCACAGGTATAGGGGCATCATGGATATGTCCCCTTCCTATGGACATGCCCTATTTTTCTTGCTTCTGGGAATGGCATAAGAGCGTATATTTGAACTCTTTGCAACTGGAACATCACTCTTACACTGGGCCAATCCTCATAGAACCAGATGAACCCCATGAGAGGTTATGTAATACACTACTCAAAGTGATTTTAGTTCTTTACTATTTGGGGTGAAATCCTTGTTCCACTGAAGTCAATTGGAAAGCTCCCATTGATTTAATTAGGGCCAGGATTTCAACCTTTGCGCATATATAGTTTGTGGTGAGGGCACAAAAAGATCCCTAAAAGGTTCAATTCCCTCACCTATGTAAAGTAATTTATTGTTATGGTTTCCATAGGTACTCAGGACCTACAGTCTCCATGACTTCAATGGATTTTCAGGTGCTCAACACTCCTGAAAATTGGGCCAAAATATATATTTTCCCTCTGCATGATTCTTCCTTCAGATTTCTTTCTTTCAGAAAATGAAGAATGAATAAATATAAATAGCCATGACGACATAGAGCATTTCTCTTACTTTATAGGAAAAACATCAGTGGAGTCCTGGAGTCAAGGCCATGGAAATAGTGCAAAATGAAAACCTGAGGTTTCCAAATTCCAGTGTGGATCACCACCCAATTCTATACCAAATCCATTAAATCTCTTTATGAAAATTTAACTCTTTTTTGCATAACAGGTAACTTGTCAAGTTTTCCTGGTCAAAACATTTTATTTACAGATTTATATTTTATAACTTTAGATTTATACAAATACTAAAGAAGTTGCTTATCCAAATTCTCTAGTTTCTCTTCCATAGGTGCCAACTCCATGGGTGCTGGAGCACTCACAATAAAAAAAAAACAATTGGTGTTCAGCACCCACCAGCAGCCCCTACCAATCAGCTCCTCCCACCCCCCCCCAAGTGCCTCCAGCCCACCACTGATCAGCTAGGCAGGAGGCACTGAGGGGGAGGAGTGTGGGCAGAGGTGGAGTGAGTGTGGGGTGTGCTCAGTGGAGTGGGTGCAATGCAATGGGAAGTGGCGGAGAGGAGTTGGAGCAGGGAGAGGTGGGATAAGGAGTGGAGCTTTGGGGAAGGGGTGCAGTGGGGCGGGGCCTGGGGCAGAACAAGGGTCGAGCACCCTCGAGGAAATCAGAAACTCAGTGCCTGTGGGAGTGACAGTGAACAACAGAGCACATAGTGATAGTCTGGGAGGGGGCTGGCTGGTCACACTGCTCTGTCTCTTCTTATTTTCAGCCGCTATACTACATTAAATACAGTTACAAATACATTAAATAAATACTTTCCTTACACTGCTTTTTAATGTAAACAATTGCTGTGGTTGCCACAAGGATGTTATGGATTGTGAATGTGAGGGAAAGTGGCCCACATGGGTCACCCAGTGAGGAAATGTAGCATTATTGATCAAATAATATCAACAGTTTATCTTTAATTTAAGAACTGATCATTCAGTATGAAGAAAGTTATGCCACATTATTTTCCTCCAGCTGCTATTTAACAATGACAACCAGAATGAATGATATCTCACAGTCTGCCTTGCCGGCTGGAAGCTAACAATGGCCATGTCATGAGTGTCGCATCACTGAGTGAAGAAAGGAGCTGTAACTCACCCTACTGCAGAAATTCCAATCTTGGATTTTAAAATCATGGCCAGCAGGATGGTCTGGTATCCCAGCACCTGCTTTCCTGAGGTCACTGCTTCTCCCCTTAGTGACAATGATCACTGTGAAATGATGATACAATGGGTTGTGACTAAGAGTAATAGGATGAAGTTGAGAAAGGGAAAATTGGACTGAATTTCCTGACAGTGAGATCTGTTAAACTGAAATAGTCCAATTCTTCAAAGGAAGTAGTGAAAGCTCCATCATCTGGAACATTTAAAATTAGACTGGATAATGAGCTTGTGAAATGTAGTGTATGAAACAATCCTGTATTAGCAGCTGATAGGCTACTTCTCCCAGAAGTTATTTTCAATCTCCAATTTATGATTTTATGAAGGCTCTAGAGATATTGTATAGATGCATTTATACCTACAGAAATGCATACATATTTCACTGTAGATTTTGGTGAAATAAAACATTTGCAAGTGTCAAATTAAAATGGAGGGCTGTGAAAGGGAAATGTGTTGAATGATTTTTTAAAAAAAGAATTTGTATTAAATATACTAAATAGGAATATACGTTGCAGGAGCTGAAACTACTATGAGGCACAGTAAAAAAAATCAGAAAACCCATAAAACAAGAAATACAAGTGATGGGAATGTTGCCAGGCCAGACACATTTTATATGGTCACAAGTTAAAAACATCAAGTAAAGAGCAAGTGAATTCCAAAAGCAAATACAAGAAGCAATGAGTGTCAATTGATATCAGCTGGTCCTGGAGCAATTTATAATACACATAATGAAGATCAGAAATACATATGAATATGCTGAATGGGTACATATAGTCTAGACCCTCTCGTCATCAAAGATAAAGATAAAAGAAGCACTTTCAGTGGTGAAAAGTGATACTGAACAATTGTAACATTCCCACTGGCAAAGAATGGACCCAATTTAATGAAAACACTGGCAGTAATTTTTAATGGAATGTATTGAGAAATACTTTTACAACTGGAGTAAGCAGGTAGCAATTTCATTGTAATGATGACCCAGTAGTTGGTAATCTATTTTCCAGTTCTGTGGCTTTACTTATTCCTTGACAGTGGGAAGAGATTATTTTTCTAGAGCCTAATGAAGATGACAGGTCTTAAATTGATACTTATGCAAGTAGGAGTGGATAAATGAATCAGTTTGTGTTAGCGTACCCCCTTTAGGAACTATGCGAGTACCACACTCATGTAAGTCCAATTTCTCCCACCCTAGGAGGGGCTCTGGGATGTGTCTTCTAGTGGGCCAGCACTTCCAGCCAAGGCCTCTTGGCTGTTTTGTTCCCTTTTGGGTTCTGTGGTAAAATGACAAAACAGTCTGCAGACAGCAAAGGAGGTTAAACAAATAGAAGGAAAAGAAAAAACCTGAAGGTAACTCCCTCCAGGATATGGGTCCCTGGGTATATCACTGTCCACTTCAAAGTTCACTGGGCTGCAGCACAACTCTGAACTCAGGGAATCTGCACCCTCCAGTGAGGGCTAGGCTTCTGCTCAAAGTAGGACCAATTCCCAACTAAATCATCCCAGCCAGGGCTTTGTCAAGCCTGACCTTCAAAACCTCTAAAGAAAGAGATTCCACCACCTCCCTAGGTAACCCATTCCAGTGCTTCACCACCCTCCTAGTGAAAAAAAGTTTTTCCCTAAAACCATTACTCCTTGTTCTGTCATCTGGTACCACTGAGAACAGTCTAGATCCATCCTCTTTGAAACCCCCTTTCAGGTAGTTGAAAGCAGCTATCAAATCCTCCCTCATTCTTCTTTTCTGCAGACTAAACAATCCCAGTTCTGTCAGCCTCTCCTCATAAGTCATATGCTCCAGCCTCCTAATCATTTTTGTTGCCCTCTACTGGAATCTTTCCAGTTTTTCCACATCCTTCTTGTAGTGTGGGGCCCAAAACTGGACACAGTACTAACAAAGTTCTCATCATCAGTGTCTTCATTCATTTTTAACCAAGGATATTTTGTTGTTTATTTAGAGTCTGAACCAAAAGCATGGCGTCAGTTGTCTAAAATTGATCGTATCAATGATCTATATGTCATCACCAGTAGTGCCTTCTTATCTGCACCTCATTTGTTTCCAGCTATACTTTTAAGTCAGTTGATTCTACTTTTACAATGTTGTATGATATTATCTATGTGACCTTTTCATATTAATGTATTATCAAACACTACTCATACCAGCATAAACTCTTGAACTATCAGAATTTTATCACCGTAAAGAAGTCCCAGTCTTCACTAATTTTCTACCTGGTTAAAAATATTCCCTTAGTTTTTGCAAGAGACAATTTAAATCCATAATCATTTCTCTAATTGCAAATTCTCTGTCCTTTCCACAACTACTTTAAAGACTTCTATGCTTGATCCATATAGCACAATCATCTGCGAAAAGGGAAATATCTTTTCCGATCTGCACAGTTTCTTGGAGGTCATTTGTCATAATGCAAAACAAACTAAGGCTGATAATACTCCCTTGCGGTGTTCCATTTGTAAGCTTGTACGTTTTTGATAAAGCTGTTCCCACTTTGACATGTATAGTTCTGACACTAAAAAAGTCCCTTATCCACCAAAACATTATTCTTTTATTCCAATTCTGACTGGTTTATATAGGAGGTCTTCCCTTCATCACATGTCATATGTTTCTTCAATGTCCAGGAAGACAGTTATAAAATTTTCAGTCTTTATGCTTTTTTGTACCTCAATTTCTAGTCTCATTATATGATCAACTGTTCATCTTCCTTTTCTGAAACCAATCTGTACCTCAGTTATTGTGACAGTCTGTACCCTATGTTCACCCATTTTATAAGACTATAGTAAATTTTGTACATAGTGTGCCTTATGAGGTATCATGGGAAAACTCATAATCTGCTGAGCATTCTTGTCCTGTTAAAATGTATGTGGCAACATTGTATCAGCTTGCATTGTCCAGGAGGGTGCTGGGCAGTATAAGACACACATTTCTGGGGGAAAATCTGGGACTGGGAGTTTGCTGATATCACCCTGTAATGTAATTCATGAGTGGCTGGCTATGACGCCAGGGCCGCCCAGAGGATTCAGGGGGCCTGGGGTCTTCGGCGGTGGGGGTCCCTGCTTCGGCGGTAATTCGGTGGCAGAGGGTCCTTCCGCTCCAGGACCTGCCCTGAAGTCCCACGGTGGGGGCCCCCCGCCACCGAATTACCGCTGAAGATCTGGCACTTTGGCGGTGCGTCCCACTTCGGTGGTAATTTGGTGGTGCCGAAGACCCGGAGTGGAAGAAGCTCTGGGGGCCCGGGCCCCGCAAGAGTTTTCCGGGGTCCCCGGACTGAGTGAAGGACCCCGAAAAACTCTTGTGGGGCCCCTGCGGGGCTCAGGGCCTCAGGCAAATTGCCCCACTTGCCCCCCCCTCTGAGCGGCCCTGTATGATGCTCATAAAATATAACTGGGAGTGATTTACATGCTGGAGGCTGTGTATGAGCAGACCAGGAGTCGTTGCTCTCACAGTGAAGCAGTGTGAAACGTAACCCAGGTTGGAGAATTGAGAACACAACTGTCCATCTGCCCAGATTGTACCCTGGGTAATGTCACAATTATATCATCATTTTTCTCCAAATATTCCACTAGTCTTACATTTATAATTTTTTTCCATGACTTCCCCCACATATGGGGGGATAGGTTTATATGAATCAGATCTCGTATGAACTTTGCCTGGTTTCCTAACTGCTATCACCATTTTTTTTCCTCATTCTACTGGCAACAATACTTTTCCCACATATCATTATGTAATATAATTGTAATGGAATCTTTAGATTCCCTTCTGACAAGTGTTGAAACATTTAATTACTTATATTATCTTTAACTGGAGCTGCATTATTCCTTTTTCTAATGTCTGCAATAATCTCCAGCTTACCAAATTTTGTGTTTAACACATCATAAGTATATTCCCTCAAACCATTTAACAGCTTACTGTTTTCCTCAATAAACCTCTTTTTTTCCCTCATGAAACTCATTGCTTTGATTCATATCACTAATGACTTTTGAAATTCTTTTGCTGCAATGTCTGCCTTTCCTGAGCTGTAGACCTCAGTTTCATTGTTCACAATAAGGCCAGGTATAGGTTTACTTTTACTTCAAATTCCATTCATTCTTTGAATTTGCTTCTATATTTCTGAAAGCTTTGAATCTTTATTCAATTATCCCCAGAAATTTCTGGTTCCCATCTTCTCTTCCAAACCTGGCATGATTTAGAGGTGTGGAGGGGCCACTCCAGCCCAAATCTGCTCCTTAACCCCTTCCATTCCAGTGTGAGGCTTATAAACCCCATCACACTATACCATGATAAATATATAATAGCTTGAGGTGATCCTTAACTTTTTCTTTGTCCAGTTAAAAATAAGCTATTTTTAGTCCATTGCGTACAGATCCATTTGGTTCATTTTGTCTCCTGCAGTTATTTGAATGGTGATATCAGAGGAGCCACTTTTCACCAATAAATCTATTCAAACACAATTAAAAACTCTAATATATTCCAGAGCCAGGACATCAATGTATTTAATAAAACTCCACGCTTTTTTGTATTTGGGAAGCCAATTTGTCCAAGAACCAAAGGAAAGCTTTTTATTAATTTGTTTCTTCTTAACATAAAGAAACTAGAAAGCAAAGGTAAATGAAACATTCACGTGCTATCCCATGGTGAATGAAAATACCTGATTGTAATGTATGTAAATGGGATGCAAAGGAGATAAAACTGATTTTTTATGTTTGTAAACATTATTGTAAACAACATTTATCAAAAGCAGCAAAGAATCCTGTGGCACCTTATAGACTAACAGACGTTTTGCAGCATGAGCTTTCGTGGGTGAATGCCCACTTCATCGGATGCAAGAGTGGAAATTGCATCCGACGAAGTGGGCATTCACCCACGAAAGCTCATGCTGCAAAACGTCTGTTAGTCTATAAGGTGCCACAGGATTCTTTGCTGCTTTTACAGAACCAGACTAACACGGCTACCTCTCTGATACTTAACATTTATCAAAGGTTTATATATGCTCCTGCTTAGGCACTTAGTTCACATGGACATGCCAATATTATTTTTGCAATCTAAAGATGGGACTACTGTAATACACTCTACAGGGGGCTGCAACTTGAAATCATCTAGATACTGCAGCTGGTAAAGAACCCCTGGAGGTTAACACATAGAAGTTAGAGGGGTTTTTTTTGTTTTGTTTTGTTTTTTTACCTCTAAAGGTCTATCTACATGAGAAATCTTCTTTTTCCCTATGTCACACTGACATAGGTAAGATGAGTAGAATGCTCAAGATGAAGTTCCCAAGGGGGCCTTCTGACAGAGCATTCTCTGTGAGGGCCAGGTAGAATTTCTCCCCCTCCCAGTGGTCCAAAATAACTGAATCTGATAATGCTCTGGCCATACCACAAACTTCGTTTTTCTCCACAATCCTGCAAAATGTGGGAGTGGGGAGTTTTCTGTGAGTGGGGAATTGTTGAAAGGGTATAGGGAGCTATTGAGCTCTTTGGTTTGCTAGTAATAGACTGTACCGAATTGTACTGCTGCATCTTAGCTATGTCTGGATAATAATTCATTGCATTTTAAAGTATCATCAAGACAAAATAGAGCATATGGATAGGCACTTTTTACCATGTACTTATTTAAAGAAATATTTATATAAACACACATTTCTTTAGGTCTTTTGGCTCAGTAAGTGCACAAGAACCACCTGTCAATATCTTAACATAATGCGAGTTTTTATTATTTGAGACTCTCATTTTAAGTTATTCACACCCATTATTCCATCATTATGGAGCAGTGTGCATCTTGGAGCTTTTTAAAGTTTGTGTATCAACCGCCTTGATGAGTGTGGCTTCATTGAAGTTCTTGCTTGAAATTCCCTGTTATCCCCTGCATATCCCTTGGCAGACCTTCATATCAACTAATCTAATTCTTTGTAGGTACCAATTTTTCCTGGGGCCAGGACCTGCAAACACTTACACAATTAACTTTACTCATGTAAATAGGCCCCTGGATTTCAGTGGGATTACTCACATGTGTAAATGCCCTTTGATTTTAGTGGAGGAGGAAGACTGAGTCCTTTATCTGCTGATACTGATATAATTCTGCAATACAGATGGTAAAAAAATATCACTAACATTTCTGAAAGGAATAGAAAAGTTACAGTATGAATCTTGAATTAGAGGTTAATCAGGTTAATTGTAAAAATGACAAAAGGGAGTCAAAGATAACAAATACAATATAGTCCTATAATTAAGTTAGTTATACGAGACCAGAAAATGTCAGTGATTTTCTGCTCTGAACATTCTCATAAAAGCAAGACACTGCAAGATACTTTATTTCCATTTTTAAGCCTTTATAAATTGAATTATTTCTAAGAAACCAGGAAATAAATTTCCTTTCCTTAACAATTTTCCATTTTCCAAGTTTGAAAAAAAAATTAGGGCTGTCAAGCGATTAAAAAAATTAATTGTGATTAATCACACAATTAATAATGCTGTTAAACAATAATAGAATACCATTTATTTAAATAGTTTTAGATGTTTTTTACATTTTCAAATATATTGATTTCAATTGCAACACAGAATACCAAGTATACAGTGCTCATTTAATATTTATTTTTATTACAAATATTTGCACTGTAGAAAACAAAAGAAATAGTATTTTTAAATTCATCTAATACAAGTAGTGTAGTGAAATTTCTTTATCATGAAAGTTGAACTTACAAATGTAGAATAACGTAAAAAAAACCTGCATTCAAAAATAAAATAATGTAAAACTTTAGCACTTACAAGTCCAGTCAGCCCTACTTCTTGTTCCAGAGGACATGTGTCCATGCTGTTGACAGGTTCTGCTCGATAACGATTCAAAGCATGTTCATTTTCATCATCTGAGTCAGATGCCACCAGCAGAAGGTTGATTTTCTCTTTTTGGTGGTTCAAGTTCTGTAGTTTTTGCATCGGATTGTTGCTCTTTTAAGACTTCTGAAAGCATGTTCCACACCTCATCCCTCTCAGATTTTGGTAGGAACTTCAGATTCTTAAATGTTGAGTCAAGTGCTGTAGCTATCCTTCGAAATTTCACATTGGTATCTTCTTTGCATTTTTTCAAATTTGAAGTGAAAGTGTTCTTAAAATGAACAACATGTGCTGGGTCATCACCTGAGACTGCTACAACATGAAATATATGTCTGAATGCAAGTAAAATAGAGCTGGAGACATAATTCTCCCCCAAGGAGTTCAGTCACAAATTTAATTAATACATTTTTTTTTTAAACGAGTGTCATAAGCATGGAAGCATGTCCTCTGGAAGGATGGCCGAAGCATGAAGTGGTATATGAATCTCATGGCACATAAATATCTTGAGACGCCAGCTACAACAATGCCATGAAAACTCCTGTT
Organism: Mauremys reevesii; assembly: GCF_016161935.1. Classification (NCBI taxonomy): domain Eukaryota; kingdom Metazoa; phylum Chordata; order Testudines; family Geoemydidae; genus Mauremys; species Mauremys reevesii. The sequence continues at coordinate 157,618,261 of NC_052625.1, forward strand.
CTCATTTTCAGGTGGCATTGTAATTACAATGTGGGCAGCATTATCTCACATAAATATAAACAAGCTTGTTTCTCTTTGTGTTTGGCTAAACAAGATGTAGGACAGAGTGAACTTATAGGCTCTAAAGTTTTACATTGTTTTGTTTTTGAGTGCAGTTATGTAACAAAAAAACCTCACTACATTTGTAAGTTGCATTTTCATGATAGAGATTGGTCTACAGTACTTTTCTGAGGTGAATTGAAAAATACTATTTCTTTTATCATTTTTACAGTGCCAATATTTGTAATAAAAGTAATATAAAGTGAATACTGTAAACTTTGTATTCTCTGTTGTAATTGAAATCAATGTATTTTAAAAATTTAGAAAAACATTACAAATACTTAATACATTTCAATTGGTATTCTATCATTTAACAACTTGATTAAACCTGTGATTAATCGTGATTGATTTTTTTAATTAATCGTGTGAGTGAACTGTGATTAATCGACAGCCCTACTTGTAGCCATTATATTTTTATGATGAAATGTTATTACTATGCATATGCAGCTCCCTGCTTCCATGGGGTTATGTTTTTTGGTTGTTTGGTGTGATATTCCCCTCTGGTATTATCCAGACTGGTGATCTGCTAGATGACTCCAATCCTTGACTCTGGGAGCCAGCCTGACCCTGCTCTGCTGTGAGAACCCCTACTCCTGTGCTGTTCACACATAGCCTCTGGCATGTAAGCTGTTCCTTGGATTGTGCAGCCGAATGATACTAGCCAATATCTCTGGTCCCAGACACTCCTCTAGGAACCTCTGTCTTTCAGTGTCCAGTTATGCCTGCTGGACACTGCAAGCTTATATGAGTTCATCAATTTAACATATAAATTCATATGTACCATGCTTGTTATCCCAATTGAAGTCTCTGACATGCGTCAAACCAAACATACTGCATCAGGTAGAATAAACAATAACAACAAAATTAACTATGAGAGATTGTAAGTGATTATAAGTCAAAGCATAACAAGTTAGATTTGGCCAAATGATAATAGCAAAACACATTTGTAATAAATAAAAGGGTGGGGGAGAGGTTAGCACCCAACCAGCCTGTTAGCTGTAAATTCCCTTCTGGTAGCTGTTCTGTATTTGCTTTACCTGCAAAGGGTTAAAAAGTCCTCCAGGTAAAGAAAAAAGTGGGCATTTGACCAAAAGAGCCAACGGGAAGGTAAAACTTTTTAAAATTGAGAAAGAAACTTTCCCTCTATCTGTTCTCTCTGGGCTGAAGGCTCAGGGCAGCCATGCTATAAGCAGCTAAGCCAGGTATGATTATAAGTTATCAGATCAGGCTTGAACTGCTTATCTGAACTCCATTGTGTAAGTAGATCAGAATGTTAATGAGATGTGATTAGGGTTATTTCTTTTATTTCTTATTGGCTTGCAGACTCCTCTGTGGTAACTCCAGATGCTTTTGTTTGCTTGTAACCTTTAATCTGAACCCCCAAGAAAGCTATTTTGAGTTCTTGAGTTTTGGAATTGCTCTTTTAAAATCTAGCAAAAGCCTAAGTTCCAGATGTATTTTCTTTCTTTTTGTTTTTAATAAAATTTACCTTTTTTAAGAACAGGATTGGATTTTTGGTGTCCTAAGAGGTGTGTGCATATTGTTTGATTAGCTGGTAGCCACAGCTAATTTCCTTTGTTTCCTTTTTCAGCTCTTCCCTGGGGGGAGGGTGTGAAAGGGCATGAGGGCACCCCACAGGGAGGAATTTCCAAGTGCTCTTTCCTGGGTTCAAAGGGAGTTTTGTTGCATTTGGGTGGTGCCAGTGTTTACCAAGCCAAGATCAGAGAAATGCTGTAACCTTGGGAGTTTAATACAAGCCTGGAGTGCCAAGTATTAATTTTTAAAATCCTTGTGGGCCCCACTTCTGCACCTGTAGTGACAGAGATGGGATTCAGCCTTGACAGCATTATAAGCTGATCTTAACACTTAGAGTGGCCTTACAAACCTAGATGATTCTCACCACTCTCTGCTGGTTGCCCTTCAGCCAATCTCTCCCTTTGATCAGCACTTCAGTTGCTTGGTGGTGATGTCTGTAGATAGAGGTGGAAAAGAGAGGAAGAGCATGGCAAACGTCTCTCCCTTTTATCATGTCCTTTCTTCCCTCTTGGCTTTGCCCCATCCCTTCAGGGTCAGGTGAGCATTACCTCATAGTAGTCACCAACTGACCAAGGGAAGCGGGGTGACTCACTGGAGATTCCAACAGATCCTTTGTTTCTGCCTAGGCCAGCGTCATTTGTTCCTGTGAGGCTGGGCTGGGTTTGTCCTATACATGCTCTGATGAGGTGTGAACTGCCCCTCCGCTTCTGGAGAGTTTTTGCCTGGGCTTACTTTAAGCCACGAGGATACATTTTCAGCCTCATAACTAAATACATGAAATTATAACCTATAACATTACTATAACATTATTATAACAACAGTTACTATAACATTACCATAACAACAATGCTCAGTACATCGTGAGCCTTTCAAAGACACCCAGCATGACAAACTTTGC